>NW_005841835.1:4548744-4566691 GCF_000455745.1 Alligator sinensis
AGTCCCCCCCCCCCCCCCCCTTCCAAAAATAAAAAAGCCACATGGTACCTTGAGGTATGTAGAAAAAAACATTTAAAGCTGTGTCTGTGTCCAAATCATCGAATCTTTCTGAATCTCTCTGAATCAATTCAGATGGTTCTGATTCGATTCAGAGAGATTAAAGGGTCTCCTGATTCAGTTCAGATTCAGAGATTTGACCAAAGCTTTGCACAGTCCTAGCACCACAGTGAAGCATACGCCTCCTGCCCTGTGTGTATTACCTCCAAAAAAAATGTAATGTAGCTATTTTAACACAATGCTGGGCATGCACCAATAATATTGTTCTCTTAACACACTGGGGTTAAAAGGTATGTACTAGGGCTGTGCAAAGCTTTGGTCCCTGATTCGATTTGGCAGATACTTGGCCTGATTCAGTGGCTGAATCTCCAAATCCTAATTGAATCAAGAGACCCATTAATCTCTCCAAATTGAATTGGGACCCTCCGAATCGATTGGAGAGATTTGGAAAGATTCAGCAATTTGGACATAGACACAACTTTAAATGTTTTTTCTACATACCACAAGGTACCAGGCTGCTCATGAATGCTGAGATGCTGGTGTAGATGGAGCGTCCCACAGGAGCACAGGGGGCTCCCCAGCATGCTCAGCAGCAGACCCGGAAATGGACCAGAAGAACTTCCCGTCCATTTCCGGGTCCGCCAGGGAGCATGCTGGGGGGCCCCCTGTACCCTCCCCCGGCTCAGTGACTTGTGCCTCCTGGTTCTGGGGGGGGGCACCCAAAGTCTCCCTGCGGCTGATCACTGAGCCCGAGAAGGTGCAGAGGGGCCCCCCTGTGTGGTCCCCGGTGGACCTGGAAGTGGACCGGAAGTACTCCTGGTCCACTTCCGGGTTCACCACCAAGCATGTGGGGAGGCCCCCCATAGTCCTGTGAGATGCTCCATCTGCCCCAGCATCAGTGTTCATGAGCCGTAGAAATGTAGAAAAAACATTTAAAGCTGTGTCTATGGCCAAATCGATGAATCTCCGAATCAGCATCGAATCTTCAGATTTAATTTGGCTGAACTGAATCAGGGACAGTGATCTGAATCAACTAATCAAATCACTATCCCCGATTCAGGCCAAATCCAAACCCAAATCGAATACAGCCTGTTTCACACACCCCTAGCAGGTACCATGCAGTACACTGAGGTGGTTACTTTATATCCATGCTGGGAGGCCGTGTGTGTGGAGCAAGCATGGCATGATTCACTGTGCTACTCTATCACCTGATCCTTTGATTATGTAGATGGGGGATCAGCAACCCCCAGCACAGGTGCCAGAGCATGGCTTGCAAGGTCATTTTCCTAAGCATGCCACAGTTGACCCTGCCTCTGGGCAGCTTCTGCCCAGAGTCCGGGCAGAAAAGAACAGACACTCATTTTAGGAAAGTGGAACTCCTAGGCTTACTTATAAAAAATAAGAACATGAATGTGCTATTTTTATTATATTCTTTTATTGCCAGTAACAAGAAGAAAAAGGAGGAGTTTACCAGCATATAATTTAAGAAGAATTTTTAGGTATTCATCATGTATTTAGGAAATAAAATCTACATATTCCCACAAATGTCTCAGAACAAACTGTAGTACGGTTGGTGGTCCAGGACATAAGTGAGAAGCAAGGTCTGTTTGCTGATATCTTTTATTGGACCAACTGTATAGTTGGGAGAGATGTTAGACAAACCTTTTGGCACAAAGTGTCCTTCAGATCTGGAGAAGAAGCAAGTGCAACCTGAAATAAATACCAGTGTGTTCAAAAAAAGATACAGCCAAAAAGGACCTTGTTTATCATATAGAACACAGTGAGATGCAACTTCTTATTCTTTCTCTCAAGGTCAAGAAGACAAGAAGAATATGGGTGAAAATGACTATTTCTTAATGCTGCTTCTACTTTGGTTTATTTTTGGGTAGTCTGTGGTAGTGAGGAGGTGCCATAGCAGTTGGTCAAGGTGCTGACCAGAGCTCCAGCACCATGAATTCAAGCCTTACTCCAGACTTGTAGTGACCACCAGGCTCAGTAAACACAGGCATATGTGAATGAGAAGAACCAAGCAATAAACTTCATTATGGAGCAGTAGGCAACCTCTGCAGACCGTTGGTCTCTCTTTCATTAATTAGCAGCTATAACCTGAAGGACCATCTCCCAATTCCCAACTCTTCTAAATCAGGGAGTGTCTCTAAATGATAACGTTTATTGCTATATTTTCTATCTTAATAAATAAAAAATCAATTAACACAAAAATCAATGTTTGTGTTACAGAGGAAAAGTTACTAACATGTCACTCCAGACATCTTACAAATGGCACTCTGGACATGTTACAAATGGAATGTACTTTCCTATTCCACCTTTTCTGCAATTCTTTTAACAAATCCCAGTGAGTCTTTCAGAAGGTTTCATTTTATTCCCAGACTGATGAAGTATCAGATCCACTTTCTGATTTGTTTTTGGTGGGAAGCTTTTCCCCCCAAGTCTTAATAGACTTGAAGTTTTTACTGGGATCCAACTGACATGCACTTTTGGCAGCTGTACTTCTACACATAGCGCAAAGTTCATTAGCTATAGACTGCTGAGACTGATTTCCTCTTTCTATGGGATAGTATTTGCATTTGTGTCCATAGGTACATTTCTTCCCATAAGGACAGGGGTGCTTCTTGTGTTCTGCAACACTTGGCTTCTTCCTGAGCAAACTGTCCAGATTTTGGCTGTGACAGCCAAGAGGACTGTCAGGAGGCATGTATGTTGAGTCTTCTTGTACTGCAAGCACAAGTTTAATGAGATTAAAGTTTTTCACAAGATGGTGAAATCTCGGTGACACCAAAACTGGTATAATGTCCCTAGATACCTCAAAGAATGGGAATTTGTATACTCTCATTTTATATTGGATGCTAGTAATGTATTTCCCTTTCACTGGTAATGGACTGCTAGGCTTTGCCTGCTTCTGAATCGCCAGTTATTTTGATATTTATAGAACTTGCTTTTGCTCTCAATTTTAATTTTCTGTGTTCATGCTCTGATAAGATATTAACCTGAGTTGCAGTTTTCATTTTAAATTAAACTCTTGTTCCTTGCATTTACACTGGCAAAATCTAGTTCCTCTCATTGATTTTGCTTGATTCTACTTTATCTATATAAAATTCCTCTGGTATGCTGCCAACCATATGAACTTTATTGTAGAGAAGTAGGCAACCTATGCAGCCCCTTGGTTTCTCTTGCTCTTTCTCACTAACTGAAAGACCATTCCCTAATCCCAAATTCTCCTAAATTAGTGAGTTTCTCTACATTATAACTTTTATCACTACAAGATTCACAGTAAAGGCTGCTCTCAGTTAACTCATCTGTAAAATAGGTACATAGGGTTTTGGGGTGGGTACCCAGACATGATACTTCTTGCATACTTCTCCTTTGTGTGCTGCTGCCAACAGAAGCTGATGTACTTTAATGATGCTAACCCAATGTGCTGCTAGGGTTTGCCTGTTTTTTCTTTTTCTTTTCCTTTTTTGTGGTGTTCATGGAATGGAAAACATCAAGTGCAATGAGTGCTATTGCAAAGAGGTTCAGAGGCTTAACTAGCATGTTTTGCCCCCTGAGCAAAACCCTGCTGTGAGGGGTGGAGCAAGACCTGAGCTAAACCTGGTTGTGGGTGGGGAGTGAGAGGACAGGGGGAGTTACTGTTACTTGCTGCAACTAGTGTGGTGTGGTGTGCCTAGCCCTGGCTATTGCTGCACTTGGCTCAGCAGGGCTGCTGCTGCTGCTGCAGCACCATAGGCTCCCTGGAGAGCCTCTATTTTTGCGCTCCCTCTAAGAGGGCACCTGCAGCTGGTGCCCTTCTCACTTACCCCAACTGTGTTTCTAGAGGTTACTGTAAAGGTGTGGGGACCACCAATTCAGCTGTCCAACACAGCAAGAAATTGCTCTCAAATGAGTAAATTGGTAACATGTCTCCAGGATACACCAAAAAAAAAATCATTTGAAGTCAACACCAGCCATGCTTTCTCAGTGGTCCCACTTTACATCATAGTGCCAACTGAATGCCACAGAAGTTAAGGACAAGTAGGTGACAATAACTGATCTTTTGATAGCAGGTGGTATAGTTTTGTTCCTGTATTTTTCTTCTCCCACCACATTTCACTATGCCACAGGCTTCTTCATGAAATCTGACAGTGACAGGAAAGGGAAAGATTTTAAGACAAAAGAAATATCATTTCCTAGTATCACCTGTGTGATATGCAGCCATTGTTCTTTTCGCTTTATTGACTGACATTTAATATTATTTAGGAATCTCTCTCTCATCCCTCTTCTTCCTGAAGACAGTTTCCCCAGACAAAAACCCTCTAGTGTTTGCTTTTAAAATGAAACTTTATTCATATTTTTAACAATCCAAATATAATGGTGAGGGATCCAATATAAAATCCTATAATAAAATAAAGAAGAAAAGTTAGGAGAAACTAATGTCTACTATAGTTTGTGAGATCAGGCTGGCATATTTGGAAAGGGTTAAACACTCTGCCGTACTTACAGTTTTTCTCACGAAACTGGAACAGGAATAACTGAATCAGGTTTAACTTATCTGTACTTACATTGGTCAATGCTACAGGTGGACACTTCTTTTGTCATAAAATGTCATATTTCAATAGAACTTGAGTTGATGCTGCACTCTGGTGCCCAGACTCCTTGTGGCACTTTCAGTTCCAAAGCAGGAGACCCTGAGATTTGAAGCACTGCAAAACACATAGGAATGCTCAACATTTCAAAGACAGATTTGCTAGGTGTTAGCACACATGCACTTGGGCTGAGGGTTCAGTGTTTAAAGTATAAGTATTATTTCTCTCTTTCTTCCTTGCACCTACAGGCCAACCCATACTGCTTATTGCGGTATAAACACATAGTAAACCCCTACCTCAAACCACATATGAAAGGGGTTTCAGACCATTCTAGATCCCAGAGTACCACTGTTCCATTTGTAACACTTCACCACAGATTGGCTCTAAAGGCTTTGTCAAACGTGAAGTTTTGTAGGATTCCTCTGCAAATCATAATTGCATCCAAGCTACGTGGATCTTCATGTACTACGGTACAGACAGCAATTTTCTGCTACACATTTTGGTAATAATATTATGTGATGTTTAATTATATCAAAGGCTATTTTATTCCTAGTTAAAAGAGTGTTCTCTGAGAATATCCTGTCCATTATTAAACCACAGCATTACCTTTTCTGTAAGTAATATTAAGCACCCTGTTGACTTTAAACTCTCTGTAAACGTACAACCCACTGCATTTATCCAGTGAATATTATGGAAGTTTTAACTTAAGTTCCTTGTTGAAAAGCAGTAAAGGAAAACCTACTGGCCCTTCCTATTTGGAGTCAAAGTATAAGAGCTCTGAAAACAGAGATTAAAAGCAGGCTATTTCTGATTATTTCTTTTCTAATATTGAGCTGAAAGTATGATGTAGCATGATCCCTTCTTCTTTTACTGATGATTTGTTATATTTAAAGTGCCTTCTTGCAAAACATTCCCTAAGGCATGCCAGGTATATAGTGCATTGTGCCAAATAAAAGGAATAGTTTTCTGTTGGTGTAGAAAACAGAGGCATAAAAATATGAATAGCCTAGGAAATTCATTAGGACAGAGTTCGCTGTGACTTCCACTGCTCACAGAAATGGGATTAGACTTTGTTAAAGAATGTTTGACTCCCAAGTAAATTTTGAGTGCTTTGATGTCACAGAATGCCAAGACAAAAAGGATTTCTAAAGGGATCAAATAAAATACAACTGGATTGTCAAGATTCGAACAGAAAGAGCAAAATGTTTTTAAGATCAGGTTTATAACCTGTTTCTAGCTTTTACCATGAAAGAATTCTAGGGTTCAGAAACAATGTGTTGTAAATTCTTCAGCCAATTAGCAGTGAGTTACTACTGTTTATAATGCACAGAATGTGGAAGGCTGTTTTGCAGTTGCACCAAGTTGGATTGTTAATAACAGGAAGCTAGCACTTCTTAGTACAGTGGATCAGCTACATGTGAAAATAAATGTAAAAAACCTGGAGGGGAATGGCTGCAGACTGAGATTAGCCTTTATTTAATTTAACATTTGGGGGTCTAGCACACAAATGAGCATTTTAGTAGACTTCATGGTGGAAGTTGCTGTCATTTGTAAAATATTCTGGCCAATTAGCTAATAGTGTGCTTGGATTTCTCCTGTTTTGATACAGTAATACTAAGTACATTGTGAAGCCCAATTATACAAATCATCCCCATATGCCATACCAGTCTTTCTTTATGAACTGTGTTTATAAATCCTGTGTGAGGAAATGTGTACTTCAGCAATTTAGACCATGTGTAAAAACATAGCCAATAGGATTGTCAAGAAAACAAGTTCCAGCATAGGAAATCTTAATGTGTTCCGCTACAATAACGTGAGTGTGTCGTGTTGTGTGAGTTTTCTGATTAAATGCATATTACTTTATAGTGTTTAACCTATTTAGGTGCTTCCGTTTCCCTGTTCATTCTTCTTTTTTTCTTTTTAGGACCCCCCTTTGGAGTTTTTGAGAAAATTTGGAATCGGGCTAGTTTCAGGAACAATTGCCTCAATTATTAATATCCCTTTTGATGTTGCAAAAAGTAGGATTCAAGGGCCACAACCCATTCCTGGAGAGACCAAGTACAGAACCTGTTTTAAAACTATGGCAACAGTCTATAAAGAAGAAGGGTAAAACATTCTTATTCTAAATCATAGTCAGGCCTTTGTTTTAGTTCATATAGGTCCATAAAATCATGTTGTTATGTGTCAGATCTGTTGAGGGCCATAAAGCCACCCTGAACTCATGTAGCAAGAACATGAAATGTAATATTTCAAAGTGCATTTTAAAATGACTAAAAAACCTCTTTCTATTTAATCTGACCTTTTTAATATCTGGAAGTTTATGATGATGTGTTGTTAAAATGTATATTTTACAAACAAATGCCCAATATATATCCGAAATACAACATTTATGCTTGGTAACATTAAAATTAACCCTTCAGTCTGCAGATACAAAATGTGAGTAGAAAAATAGCATATTTCTCAGTTAAACTCTCTACTTGTAACTTATGCAGGTTTCTATGCATTGAGAATGATTGTTGAAATGAGCGAATTGGACACAGAACTTTGTGGCAATAACTTTTCTCCATCTTTTAAATATTTCTCGAGGATCAAGTTGTAGCTTTGATACTCAATTATAGCAGTCATTTTGTTCATGTAATGCAGCTGTTGTTAGCAAACTTGTCTTGAAAGTAAAACCATCTCACTGATTAAAGTCCTGTTTCTGATTGGATGGGATCAGACCATAGTTTTTGCAACTCATTGTTAGCTTCTCCTCATGTGATTTGCTTCCATAAAATGTTAATATGCAGATACAGGCAATTATTTGAAATTAGACATGTTCCAGTAAGTGCTAAGCCAGCATCTTACACAGCAGATGCTAACATTCTATACACTCTTTAAAGCAGAAATGTTGTTTCAAACCTTTTATATTATTTTTATTTCTAATACAGATTTCTGGCTTTGTACAAAGGGTTGGTTCCCAAGATCATGAGGCTTGGCCCAGGTAATGTTTCGTCCATGAGTCCTGTGTTTTTATTTAATCATAAACCCTAATTACCTATAAAACAAATGAAATACTGTTAAAAAGCCACAAAATCTCTCCCTTAATCTTTGAATTATTAATTTATTTTACTGAATATTTTAAATGTATTAAGATACATATGCCTACAGAAGAACATGCAAGCATGTACAACCTTGGGAATTGCTGGGGGATGTAATGATCTAATTTGTGAACAAACTGGGTAGGGAATGTATGCAAATAGATGTTCCAGAAAAACTTCCAGGCACCATTTAAACATTTTTGAAAGCTGTGCTTCATGTAATATTTAGAGCTCAATACACTAAAACTATTGTAGCAGGGCACTGTTGGTGCCTGCCACTTTAAGGGCTGAGCCAAGCAGCCGACAGGTGCTTGATTGCGGTAGCCATTTTAGATCTCTGGCGGCTGCCCTGTCTATATAAACAGAGCAGTTCGCTGCTGGCAGGCCAGGCAGAAACATTCCCTGGCAGCAAGGTTGTATGCAACATCCTGGAGGTAAGGGCACGAGCTTAAGGGGATGGTTTGGAGGCTCCTGGTCCTGGGCATGACCTAAACCTGCACCCTGCTGGGAGTGGGTGGCCTGGTGGGGCTCTCAGTGGCGCACCAGTCCCCAGGAAGTACCAGGCCAGTTGCCACCCTGGTGAAAGGTGGGTTGGGGTGCCTTAATAACCCCAGCCCCCACAACTGGGTGGGTTACACCATAGTAGGGCCAAGAAGGCAGACCCAGTGTAGAGAGTGGGCTTGCCCTGTCTATATAAACAGAGCAGTTCGCTGCTGGCAGGCCAGGCAGAAACATTCCCTGGCAGCAAGGTTGTATGCAACATCCTGGAGGTAAGGGCACGAGCTTAAGGGGATGGTTTGGAGGCTCCTGGTCCTGGGCATGACCTAAACCTGCACCCTGCTGGGAGTGGGTGGCCTGGTGGGGCTCTCAGTGGCGCACCAGTCCCCAGGAAGTACCAGGCCAGTTGCCACCCTGGTGAAAGGTGGGTTGGGGTGCCTTAATAACCCCAGCCCCCACAACTGGGTGGGTTACACCATAGTAGGGCCAAGAAGGCAGACCCAGTGTAGAGAGTGGGCTAGAGGCTCAGAGGCCTGACTTGAAACACCCTCGACTGGTCAGTGCTGGGGCCAGGATCAGAAGGGTCAAAAGGGCCAGGGGCCCACCACACCCACCACAAGGAATGCCCGGAGCTGAGGACCTGGGGTTTCCAACTGGCCTTGGAGGTGAGGCCAAGGCCTGTGTGGCCAAAGGTCCTGGGGCAACCACACCTGAGAGGGGGAGGAGCTCAGGGAGCTAGGCAGCCCAGAATGAGGGCGGAGTAGGCTGCCTGATTGGAGGGATCTGGTTGGGGTCTGGACTGAAGGATTCTGGGGCCCAGTGTGGGGCCGATGACAGTGTTAACTGTGGGTGCCATCTGCAAGGCTTGGGCAATGGTGTAGGGGAGGAACAGAGCCACAGATAGTGCCCCTTGACATCGGGGCAAGAATAGGCAGCCTCCCACCTGATTACCAACATAATTATGTATCATCAAGGTGAGGAGGCAGGCGGTTGGCCCAGAAACAGGTGGGCAGGCCAATGGTATACTAGCTCCGAGACAGACCCTGTTACAATTCTAAAATGGCCACCACAAGCAAGCATCTACTAGCTGCTTGGCTCAGCCCTTAAAGTGGCAGGCACCAACAGTGCCCTGCCACACACTTCCCCACACTTAAGAAACTCACATCACCCCTCAGTAACCTGGGCTTCCAGCCCTCTATTAATACACCAGCGACTGGCCCCTTTCTGGGCAATTGGCTCTTGTGCTTACACAGCCGGGGCTGGCCCTTGCACTAGCCTTCAGGTTTATTCACAGTTCGGCCCTTCTCAGTGCACCCCTGGGACTGCCCTTCTACTGTCCCTACTAGACTCCATAACTCTGGGCTCCATGCCCTATTCTCTATCAAGGTCTCAAACCCTACCACTACAGGAGGGAAGGTACTACTGTGCTCAGCTGTCAGGCTGATGTTTCCTAGCCAATCACCAATGTAACGGGAGCATTCTCAGGGCCGGTCTACCATTGGCCTGCCCACCTGTTTCTAGGCCTACCTCCTCACCTGCCACACCTTGATGATACATAATTATGTTGCTAATTAGGTGGGAGGCTGCCCATTTTTGTCCCAATGCCAGGGGTCATTATCTGCGGCTCTGTACCTCCCCTACACTGCAGCCTAAGCCTCCCAGATGGCATCCACAGTCCTCAACATCACCAGACCCACAGTGGGCCCCAAGAATCCTCCAATCTGGACCCCAACCAGATCCCTCCAATCAGGCAGCCTACTCCACCCCCATTCTGGGCTGCCTAGCTCCCTGAACTCTTCCCCCTCTCAGGCGTGGTCCCCCGGGACTTTGGCCATATGGGCCCTGGCCTCACCTCCAAAACCACTCAGAAATCCCAGACCCTCAACTCTAGGTGTCCCTCGTGGTAGTCAACTGGCCCTTTTGACCCTTCTGGTCCTGGCCCCAGTACTGACCAGTCGAGGGTGTTTTGAGTCAGGCCTCTGAGCCTCTAGCTCATTCTCTAACCTGAGTCTGCCCTCTTGGCCCTACTATGGTATAACCTACCCAGTTGTGGGAGCTGGGATTATTAAAGTGCCCCAACCCACCTTTCACTGGGGTGGTAACTAGCCTGGTATTTCCTGGGGACTCCTGCACCACTGAGAGCCCCACCAGGCCACCCTCTCCCGGCAGGGTGCAGTTTCAGGTCATGCCAAGGACCAGGAGCCTCCAAACCATCCCCTTAAGCTCGTGCCCTTACCTCCAGGATGTTGCATACAACCTTGCAGCCAGGTGATGTTTCTGCCTGGCCTGCCAGCAGGTGAACTGCTCTGTTTATATATGCGGCCAGAGATCTAAAATGGACATCACAATCAAGCACCTGCTGGCTGCTTGGCTCAGCCCTTAAAGTGGCAGGCAACAACAGTGCCCTGCCACAGCTATTTTATGCCTCTCTGGCATGAATGGTGCCCTAAGTGAGTATAAATAGCCCCCTAAGTACACCCTTTGTACAAGGACTTCTCTCTGGCTGAAAAAGGTCTGGCATTTTCTCAGGGGTAACTTGAGTCTGAGGGGTACCTTGAGTAACAAGGCATACTTTGAGTCTAAACAGGTTGAGAACCCCTGTTCTAGAAAAGTGACTTAACCTTTGCCCTTCTACCCTACTCACTATGGTCTCTGTCCCAAGTGGACGAATTGGGCAACTGGAGCTAAATCATTTTTGATTTCCAGTCTCTTTTCCAACCTGGTTTTGATTAGTCCTGGGCTGTGTTACTAGAGCTTTTTATCTGTATAGGGGGCACGCCTACATGAGACCCTGAGTGCACAATGGCTGCCAAATACCAAGCAGTAGTGAATGACAGTACAGCCGGTGTTACTACACTACTGCACATTATTAGGCTAGTGCATAATAGCATCACCTAAAAGACATTTGCCAGCACTGTTGTGTGGTAACTCCAGTTACTACGCACCTATTTAGTACTTGCTCATACAAGGACTACATAAATACGCAGTAACGACTGCACAGTCATGTCTTGTATAGACGCATCCAGAGGATGCAGAACAAATTGGAACCAAATCTTATGTCTGTGAAATGGTATTTCCAGGTGGAGTAGGTGGCTCAATAGGCAAGAGGACAATGATTTAAAAGATAATAAGGACTCTGTTTCTTAATAGCAGCTGGTTGCTTACATATGGTATTTTGCATTATAAAATACCATGTGAATTTTTCCTGTCAATCTTTATGAAACTATTTACTCCTACTAAGACCTGAACTCTACCTAGTTTTCGCTCAGTTTCAAGAGCAGGGACACAAGGAAAACAGGCAGAACTCAAGAGCACAGAGCTTTCTTCCTTCAATATAACTAGTTTATGGGAGGCAGAAAGAAGGCATATCCCTGTTTCTCTGTACCAGCCAACTCAATTGATTTTGTAATAACAGAACCAATCCTACTGAGTACTCTGGACCCAGAACCAACAAAGCAGCTGGGCATATTCTTAACAACTTAATAGTCTCATAAATTTTATTTTCAGTATGAAACGAAAGGTAATTCCTTCCGCCTATAGTACAAATGTTTTCAGGAAGGGGGGTATACAAGCAAATCACATTGAAGAACTATTTGAAATCAGACCTTGTTTGAGTTCAGGCTGTTTCTGCCAGACTGTGCATCTGTGAATTGTTGTGAGAAGTCTTATGCAAACTTTTTGTTTGCTCTGTCTGGCTACCTGTGAAACTTCATCAGGTAGCTGCTGTTACTGCACTAGTGTTGCTGTTGCAGCCATGATGGTCTAGGAATCTGAACGAAACAAGATTGAGGAGGAGATGTAATATATTTTATTGTTTAGTAGAGGGAGATAGTTGTCAGTATACACCATATGTAAGCAGGGTTTCTTCAGATAAGATTCACTAGCCATTTCTTATGGTTGTTCTAGGACCCTGGCAATCCAGTGTAAGCAAAAAGGTTGCCCCAGTACAGTACAGCAGTACTGTATCTAGCTTTTCCAGAGAGGGACTGCATAGTTGTACCATCTAATCCAACAGACAAAATCTATGAAGAAGAAAACCACATGTACCCTTGCACTTTCACTGACACATAGATTAGAGCATGTCACCTTATTTCATATTAGGCAGAATTTGGCTGTTACCTTCCAAAATTATCTAAATGTAGCAGCCTCTTAATATGATAGCCAGTTTTGTGTATTTGTTTGAAAATCAACCTTTGTTAAAAGCTTGCAAGGTAGATGTTCTTGGTGTTTGAAATAATGTCATGTACAACAGAACTGATTGTGTAGATTTAGGAATAGGTTTAAGTAATAGGCATGGCCCCTTTTTGGGAGGGCATACTAATGGGGGGTCTAGGACTTGGAAACAGGGGCATGGAGGCAGGGAGCCACATTGACCTCTGCTGATGTGGGAAGAGTGGCCTACTAAAGGGGATCTGAGCTTCTTGCCCCAGTCCAAGCAGAGTCCTGAGCTCAGCCACCCTGGGGCTCCCTACAGGAGTGGGGGCAATAGATGGGGGAGCAAGTAGCATCCCCTTTCCTGCCTCATGGTGCGAGGTTGAGGAGGCCCTGTATTTCCTTGCCACTCCCCTTCTCCTTCACCTAGATCCTACAGGCTCTGTACCATGGGAAGTGTGCTGATGGGGAGTGGGGATATTATGCTGACAGCTAGAGAGGCGCAGCAGTGTTGATTGTTACCTGTCACAGTGTGGACTCCCTGCACTTTAGGTGCTGCTACTCTGGCACTGGTGCAGGCATGAGCTCTGGCTACTACAGCTAAGGAATGGACAGTACTGTATTGGGGAGGTAAGTAGGGTGTGAACCCCATGTGCTGATTTGGAAGGGGTCCCAGACCATCTGGGACTTGGGGAGACCACACCATGGGAGCTGCTACAACCACTCCCTAGCTGCAGCAGCCAGAGCTCATGCCCCTATCAAATACTGCCATTGTCCGGCTGTTGACATAATATCCCCCTGATCTTTACCCCACTCTGCCCAGGGTGAGCTATGCCTCTACCTGTCCCTGATCCACCATCACCACAGGTCTCGTCAGCACAGAGTTGGAGAGAGCCCAAGGGAACCATAAGAGCTTCCTCACAGCCCCTGTCCCTTTGATGAGGACCCAGGTCCTTCCTCCCTACACCAGTGGCAGCAATTGAAGAGGAGGTGTGATTGCATCAAAGCAGCTCCTTTGGATCTGCCCCCCCCCCCCCCCCCCCCACACACCCTTTTTTCCCCCCCCTCTTTTTTTCAAAGCGCCTCCTTTGGATCTCCCCCCCCCCCCCTCCATGGACATACTTGTTCCCTCAGTTCTCTTATTTCTGAGTCTTAATTACACTTCAGGTTCTACCAGAGGGGTAGTGTGTTTATTGACTTTTGTTACACAACCTCCAAGAAATTTGGCAGGAAAATGTTAGAACAAAGTACCAGAACACATAAGAGAAATGCACTTAAAGCTGAAAGGAATCTTGATGCAATATACAAGCTTTTCATGTGAACTTTTTTTGTTCTAAACTATTAAATAGTGTATGGTTTAAGAATTCGTGGTTTGATAGAATCCAGGGAATTCTACTGACCCAGTTTCACTATATTCCAATTTACGATTTCACTACACCTGAAATGACTTTATACTTGTTTTATAAAATAATGATAGTATTACATTTTAAACACAATTAAACAATGCCCTTTTTTTTAGGTGGTGCTGTGATGCTCTTGGTTTATGAGTATGCTTATGCATGGCTTCAAGAAAACTGGTAATTGGAAGTAGTATGTCTAAAATCATGTACTCATTGACATAATGGACATGCTGAAAATATGTTATGGTCATGTTAGGGTTAAAGGATCTAAGTAATTAAAGCAAAATATAATTGAGACTTTCATGCTAAAAGGTGCTCAGTTCCCTCTGGAGAGGATTCATCACTGCAGAACTAGACCTTCAGGCCCTGATCCAACAATGCATTTAAGCACATGCTCAGTTTTGAATGCATGAGTAATACAGCTGTTATGCTTAAGTGCTTTGCTGAATCATGGCCTCACTGTTCAGGAAATAGATCAGGGAAACATAGAAATAAGTTAGTATCTCACGAACAAACTAAATGTTATGGGCACTTGATTGTGTCATATAGTAAATGCACTGATTTTTTTAACTTGTGATCACTTCAATTGACTTTCAAAGGAATGAAGCAGGAAAAATGCATTAATCACATGGAGTCAGAGCCTAAACTGGCATAAATTGGTATAGCTCCATAGACTTATAATTGAGGACCTGGCTTAGCTAACAAAAAACCTGGATCCAATCATACAATTTTAATGCAAGCCGAACATGTTGTGAAGTGTCTGCAAGTTATATTCAAAAGAGAACATCAGGATCATCCTTCTGCTTCAAATAATATCCTACTGTCAAACTCCCTACATATTTTAAGTTATACATATAACATTATCCAGGTCAAAGAAAAATTCTAAATATAATTTAATTGAGCTGAATTTCCATCCTTGCATAAAAGTTCAGAACAGTCACTGAAGGAAACACTTAATAAGCAAGAAAGTTTAATTCATTTGGGTCATAAAGAGCCTGACTGTGAAGCACTTACCCAGTTAGTGAGGAGTTAATCACATAGATAAATCCACTGAACTCTGCCTCAGAAGGAATACAGGTTTCCCTCGGTTTATGCTGCACATGTGTTCCTGGAAAAAGGCACATAACTCGAATTTGCATAAAGGGAACCCACTTTACAATGTAACAAATAGGGATACGTTCCAAGACCTTAACTATACTGACCCCCAGACCCATTTCTACCACTTTTACAAGACAATTGTGGTACTCACCAACAGAAGACAGTGCACACAAGCACAGGGCACTATCATAACGGGGATGCCAACTACAGAAACACGTGTCTCGGATAACAAGCAAGGAGCACAGATCCACACAGGAGACTATATTTTGGTGCGTGTCATTCCCACAATGCACTGTACAAAGCAGCTGACTGTGGACTTCCACCACACCAGTCACATAAGAGTGAATTTACCTTGCATATAATGAATTTTTGGTATAAAAAGGGTCATCACATAAGAGCAAATTTGAACATACAGAACCTGCATAAAGCAAGGAAAACCTGTATTTGAAAACTGTGAGGTTTTCACAGTTTTTGAACCTGTATTTGAAAACTGCCATGTTGGTCTGAGGATATAGGAAGACGAGGTTCTTTGGGTAAGAGCATTTCCAGAGGTGAAGCCCTGTCTTGTCAAAGTAAATGATGGAATTTTCATGGATTTTAACAGGACCAAGGTCTCACCTTAACATTTTTTCCTCCCCCCACCCCCAATCTTTTTTTTAACCTTCAGTTATAAAAAAAATAAATAAATTTAAAAAATTGGAACAAGAAGGGGAAAAAGGAATATTTTATACCAGTGTTTCACAGCTTTTTTTAGGTTGGCAATCCTTTATTCAAAGCAAAAAAATTAATGCCTTCCTATTACATTTACTATAAATGTAAGCATAAAAAATGTGTTAAGCATAACAATAATCACCCTGCATAATATGTGTGTGCGCGCGCACATGTGTGCATGTTTCAAGTTCTCGGAGGATCCTTGCCATTGAAAGGGAAGGGTATGTTGAGAGTGGGAGAAAGATGTTTTTACCCTACATAATATAATAAAACTTTCAAACCTCATGACCACCCTGACCGGCTTTTGTGACCACCCTGGGTGGAAGAACACTGTTCTATACTGATGTCATATGTGCAGACTTAATTAGATAACCGTAAGCCTTTCTGAAACATTTATTTCTATAAATACTGAGCACTGTTACATTTGTTTGTTTTCCCAGATATTCTTTATAAACATAGACCATATTTCATATCTATTTTCCTACTTGTTATTGTTCTATTATCTGTTTTACATCATTTGAAATATGATACTCTGAATTTCCATCATGCTTACTAAAGACAAAGTTTAGTTTCACATGCTATATCACCAATCTGTTGTTGTTAACATGTTGTCTTTTTCAGTACTAGAAAATATGTATTTCTTCTACAAATAAATAATTCCAGCTACCTAGACTTTTTTTTTGACAAGTATACATGTATTTTGAAAGTGTGGGAAATACTTATGGTATTACTATAGACTGTACTGGCACTATATAAATTTACTTGTCCTTCCTCATACATAATGACTGAACTTTCTCTTCAATAAATTCTAGAACAATATCTTTCTACATTATAATTTTTGAGTGACAGCTCACATGTAAACTCTGGAGTCATAGTACTTAAAAATGTATTATAAAAGCAAAAACATTAGAAAAGAAATGCATTCTCAGCATTTTCAAGGATTCCTGTGCTGACATGCACAGAGAGTGTGTCTTTTGTCTTGATGTGACCACACTGACAGCTCAAACCTGTACCACTTCAGTAGCTAAAATCAACAAATTGAGATCTGTTCCATTTTGTTATTTTATTCCAGTTCTTAGGCTACAATTCTTCAGTTGATCATTTTATTATCAATACTTACCCAGGATAGGAGATACCACTCAGAAAGTTTTAAAAATAAAAATCCAAAATACATCATAATTATTTTTTTATTAATTTAGAGCATTCAAAATATAAAAATAAAAGGCTTTGAACATACTGTATATACATACACAGCCTTCTGTTTTACATCCTTTCCAACGTGATATTTTTCAATTATAGTTCAGCTTGATCTTTTGCTAAGAGGCCCATTAGAAAGCAGAAACATTGAATGTTTTTAAAAAAAAGAAAAGAAAAAAGAATGTGTCTTTTTAAGCTGTTCACGCCCACTTTACATTATTTTGGTGCGCCACTGATCTTATTCACATTTAGACTAAGGCTATTTTTCACCACTGAATTGGAAGCATAAAGGGGCCTTCGTGAAAATGATTATCAGGCCTCATTGACCTCTCTGGAAGATTTTGATGCTCTGAGAATGCCAAACTGAGCCCTTCATGTGCACACTGTAGCAAAATATCTGTGTAATACAAAGCTAAATTATGTCCTTATTTACACTGGTACAAAGCCGAATAACTCCACTAATGGCAGTGTTTTCCCTCCAGATTTACACTTATGTACCCAAAACCAAGTTGGACCCATACTTACCATTTAATAGCTGAAACCCTTCCCATTCCTTTTTATTTTAAAGTGACTTAAAGCTGTAAAACTGCAAAGCTAATACATTGAATCTTTCAGTTTATCCCATAAATAATCTCAAAGAAAAGTCCTTGGGCAAAGGAAAATTATGCATGTCAATGTGGATTCAAAAATATATGTTAAAAAAACCTACATGAAACAATTATAAATAGCTGCGTAAAGGCCAAGTTAATCTACCTCTGTTCATTCTGAATAACACTTTGCTTCTTATAGCCCCTTCGGTTTCCCTGATGGAGTAAGATATTAATCAACATGAGAAAGAGCTGGCCCTAAGCAAACACATATGCAAATGCTGTATATCCACACAAAGAATAATTACAAGGAATGTCCTCAACTAATGTAAACTGTCCCTAGCTCCTTGGAAGAAAAGACCAGCAACAGTTTACACCACCTGAGCATCTGGCCACTTCAGTATAATTTAAAGGCATATTTGTGCCTCTTGGGAACCATAGGATAAGAGACTCATTCTACCTGGAACAGCATCTTACATTTTATGGATCAGAAAAGAAAGTAAGTCAGACGTTCAAAATGGTCACTGGTCAAACAGGGTTTTAGGACTTAAAATCTATGCTTTGGGAAAGTTTATTTTCCTCTTTCC
>NW_005841835.1:4566724-4585242 GCF_000455745.1 Alligator sinensis
AATCATAGAATCATAGAAGTAGGGTCGGAAGGGACCTTGTAGATCTTCAAGTCCGACCCCCTGCCTGGGCAGGAGAGAAACTGGGCTCAAGTGACCCCAGCCATGTAGGCATCAGGCTGCTTCTTAAAGACCCCCAGAGTAGGAGCCAGCACCACTTCCCTTGGAAGTTGGTTCCAGATCCTAGCCACCCTAACTGTGAAGTAGTTCCTATGGATGTCTAATCTGAACCTACTCTCCAACAACTTGTGGCCATTATTTCTTGTTATCCCAGGGGGCACTGGGGGAAACAAGGTCTCCCCCAAACCCTTCTGGTCCCCCCTAGTGAGTTTATAGACAGTCACAAGGTCCCCCCTCAGCCTTCTCTTGTGAGCTGATACAGAATACAGATGTTGCTGAATACAGATCAGCTTTTTCATTCAGGATTTATATTTTTCAAAAATAAGTTTAAAATTCAATATTATGTAGTGTTAGAGTCATGTAACTGTGATGGTCCAGGAATTATGTGAAAAACAAGGATTTTAGGGTGATTTTTTTTTTTATTAGACCAACTGTATGGTTGGGATGCAGTTAGACGAGTTTGTGAACGCAAAGCGTTCTTTATCAGATCACTTGTATTCAAAAGCTTATCTAACTTTATCCCAACCATTCAGCTAGTCCAATAAAATAGATCACACTAAAAGCTTTGCCTCTCTCTTTAAAATTTAAAAAACTCAAAAACTACAGCAGATTTTGGCAACAAAACTATTTACTATTTTTCCCTTAATTTTTTATTTCTGCTTTTAGTTTGTTACTAGGGCATATGCTTGGAGTTAAGAAGCCATCCTCTTTAATGTGGAATGAAAATGTGAAGTAACTCCATTTAAGTCTCTGGAGTATCATTCATGTACAACTGAGACCAGCTTCAGGTCCTCTGATTATAGACCCCACCTTAGCAAAGTTCTTATGCATGTGTTTTAAGTTTTGTTGTATGCTGTGAGATTTAAGCTTGGCTTTAAATTAAGCACATATCAATGTGCTTTGATGAATAGTGATGGATTTAAGCATATTTTTAAATAGCTGCTGAAGTCTGTTGCTGAACTGGGGCTTACATCAATGGAAAATTTGCTGAACTGCAGAATCTGGCCCAGGGTATTTGATTTTTTTAGGTACAGGCTATACCTGTGGTCTGTGTATAAAAGGCCAGTTGATTCAACTGGCTTTTTGTGCAAAGGCCAAAAGTAATGATGGTCCTTAAAACCCATCTGCATTCCACTGCACATAATATATGCATATCATTTATACATTATTATCTTTGTAGAGTTATGGAAATCTGCCACTGGCCTTCCCAGTTATAAATAAAAGCATGATGTTTGTATAGAAATGGCTGTATCTCATTTTTGCATTACCTTATTGTTTAATATGGGTAGGAAGGAATAAGAGATGAATTGAAAACACTTAAAATTTCTGTCTAGTAATATAGTTTTAAATTATTGCACAATGATTATAAAAACACACAATATATTAATATTCTGTGAAGGATATTAAATGTTATGCCAATTTTAAAATCTTTCTCTTTCATGCTCATGTTTTACATGTCTTCAAACATGCAGTAGACTTTCTAGACTAATATTCTAATATTATTACCCAAGGGAAACAGGTATGTTTTGAAGGTCCAGAATATTAGCTCTCTTGGGGGTTAATGGAAAGTAAGGAAAAAATTAAAGCAGACTAATTAGGACAGAGATTTTTTTGCCAGTGAACACAGAAATACAGAAAGGGAATTTGTTAATATTAAATAATATGTATTTGTAGTACCAACACCAATAAAACTATGAGTGAAACATGCTTCTTATGTAAAACAATGTAAACTTTACCAAGAGCCATTTTTGACATTCATTAAAGCAGAAACGTTAAGACAAGTTTTCCTTTTAAGAATGACAATGTAAACCTGGGCCTGAAACTGCTGAACACAGGTAAGCCAACAATGATAACACAGCTGTGTTTCACAGTGGTTATGTTAACTTTAAATGATTTTTAAGTGTCTCTGCACACATTTCACATTAAACTTAGGCTTCTCTCTATGGGTCTCAGGTTTATTCAGATATTTTCCACCCTTTTCTCTTTTGTACACTTAGTTGTATCATGATTCTGTGAGGATTGGTACAGGTTAGGAGAGTTACTTATCTGGTTGTTTGCTTTGACTCCTCTGCTGAAGAAACAAAATGTCTTTCTTCAGATGTTGAAACCTGCACTGTATGCACAAAACATGATTAAAAAAAACCTGCCTAAGCCTCAGTCATCAGAGGCTGTTGCCAACACCAAGCAAAGACACAGAAAATAGCTAGAAAGTCACCCTTTAACATAAAAAAAAAGTAGAAATGTACTGTGGGGTGGAAACACAAATGCTGACCGAAGCCTATATTTACAAATGGGTAAAAAATACAAACATGTTACTGTCTTTGTAACCATGATGAAATACAGGAAGAATCTGAGAGCCACATATTGCTTTGCTTCTATATTTGATTACCAAAAACTAAACAAATAAACAAAAAACTCTTAACAATAACAGTGGATTGTGTAACCTTGTTGATAAAGATTTTCTTCTCTAGAGACAGATCATTGACAAATAACTTCTGATTAGTCGCCTTTGCTGATTAGAGGCATAACATGTATTTCTGTGTTGATTTTTCTTTATTGATTTTACATAAATCTCAACAACAATTGCACATTTAAAAAGTTCTTGTTGATCAAGAATAAATATGTGTGGTTTAACCGATGAATAGACAAGAGTTCCATGAGCCCTTTGAGGGATGTAAGATCTTCTTTACTTAAAACAGTGCAAGGGCAACAGCACACATCTATCCATTTCTTACGTTGTTTTTTATGCTTTCAGTCCCACAGATTTTGTGGGAGAAAAGTCTGAGATGGGGAGGTGGGAGGGCAGGGATTTTAAATGTCACCAACACAAAAGATCAGTCTGGGAGTCAGGATTAAGGGAGGGGGAGAAACAAGGATGAGTTGCGGTTCTTCTAGAAGGAATCCTGTATCAGAGAGCAGAGGCTGTGACAGAGTGACTACCTTCTCTGGCTGTCTGCATGCCCTTGAATGCCAATGATGCAGGAATATCACAGTTGTGAGGTGTCAGCGGAGTGCCCCCGGCATGTTGCCAGCCATGGCCTGCCACGTAACCAGAAGGGGTAGCACTATATGTCATATAAGGTGACACCTGGGCTGGTGTAGGATAAGGAGCCATAGTTGGTGCTGAGACAAAACTGCTGACAGCTGGGAGGCCATTTGGTGCCTGAAAGGGAAGGGAAAAATATACAGATATATTTTTTCTGTTTCAGAGAAAATGAATGAATAATATTCTTAAATGTTTACACCTTAATGGGAAGCGCAGCGGACAAGAAGGAAGGAGACCCGGGCTCTGTACCTGGTTTTGCCACTGATATGTCTGTCACATTGGACAGTTCACTGCATGCAATCTTAATCTCATTGATGCCAACGTCAAAACTCCCACTGAGTTCCAAGGGACCAGGAGCTCCCCTTCTGTGCCCCAGTTTTCCCACTGGTATTGTGGAGAGATAATAATACTTCCCCAGCTTTGTACAGGATGTTTAGATCTGTGCTTGAAAAGTGCTGTACCTGCTCCTAGTATTCTTAGCCATGGTGTCTTTTTAAATTCACTTCCTAGCTTTTTGGTATATGTTCTTGCAGATGAACTCCCATTGCCTTACTGGTTCATCTTTATACAGAACAAGTATAGAGTTGAGTATTTACTGCAAGCATCTTATTGTTTTCCCCAAGTTTTTTGTAGGTGAATGGTAATGATTTTTTAAAAAATAAATGAATACCATTCAGTCTTTTACAGGCACTTTTTAACCCATACACTGTCAACATCTCCTCATCTTCATATATGCAAAACAAGGTCATTTCTTCCTCAAATTTTAATTCATGTAGAACTGTTTAATGCTTCAGTATTATTTTTTTAAAAGGAAGGCATATTACTGCACAAGTAAAATAGAGTTGCTTTTAGTCCTGATTTAGCAAAACTCACAGCATGTGTTATAGTTCCATTCCACTCAGTTTGAGCACAAACTTGAATAGTTTGGCGAATGGGGTCCATACTGTGTAATGGAGAGAAGTAACAAAGAGGGAACAATTTTGTTTCTAATTAAATGTCACACCATGTTAAGATTTTTTTATCTTGCCTGGTTTTCTCTGTCTGGATTTCTGCTTCCCCCCTCACCCCCACCCAATTCTCTCTGTCTCTCTCTCTCTCTCTCTCTCACACACACACACACACACACACACACACACACACACACACACACACACACACACACACACACACACACACACACACACACACACACACACTGTGGTTCTTTCTTGACTGTATAAGCCAAATTATAATCTCACATAGACATGTTCTACACCAGCACAATTCTACTGTGACAGATTCTTCTCTTATTTACACTAATAAAAATAAGAAATAACCTCACTGATGTCAATACAGCATAAAAAGTGAATGTATAAAAGAGGAGAATCCAGCCTTCTCTCTCTAACAGGCTTATTAATACAATTTATACATTAGGAAAAGCAAATTGTTAGGGGTTTTTTTCAAAAATTATAAATATTTAACTGAAATTGAAATTTCCTTTTTATCCAAATCCAAATCTGTGATATGAAATTCAGCTCTAGTTATATGTTCCCTTTTGTGTTTCTGACATACAGTTCTTCCTGAGACCTGAACTGTTGTGCTTTCACCAACAGTCAATAATCAAAATCCTTGGAAAACTGCACTACACATTAATACACTTATTTTAATGAGAAATATTATTTTACTGACTCTATTGGTAAATAATAATACTTGGTCTAAAAGCTCCTAATAGGTTGTCATTATTTGAAGACTCCCTAGCCTGGTCCGATATTATAAAGCACTCTTCTGCACAGCATGAAACACAAATGAGCAGTTCCTGTAGTTCTTTTAATGGTAACTGAAAGTATTTCATAACACCAGGAAGAGAAGGGCAGGGGAGCTTTTAGATACAGATGATAAAACACAAAAAGCACAGCCATAATGTGAATATAGGACAGAGAATTCAGAAAACCCTAGGAAGATCTAGGAGGAAAACAGATCTAGAAGGGCCCCTTGTGGAGTTTCCTCTGAATTTTTCTGATAGGAGGCCAAGACTTGTGTACCTAATGGAACTAGTTGGGCATTCATTCCTCTAAACCAAACCTGTCCCCAGTTGTTTGGACTCTATGTGGTTACCACAAACCAGATCCCTTTGTGTGACATTCCATAACAGTGCTGCAGTACTTGGCACCACCCTGGTTGGATTCTGATGAAAAGATCTTGGGATTCCTAAAATACTTCTTGGGAGTCATTTGGGACCAGACACTGTTCCATCAATTAGGTGTCTAAAGCAACTTAGGCACCTAAGTTCAATTATTTTCTACAGTTCAAGTCCCCGAAAATTTAATTAATAAATCTACTGAGACTGCTCACATGCAAAACTGTCAATAAGTTTTTCCTGGTCTGATACTCCAGTTGTTGAAACATATCTGGCCATCAGCAAAGAATCTGTATGATTTTCCAACATGATAGGTCAACATACACACAGCCACCTACTCCTATTTATCTTTGCAAGGGTCTTCCCTAGTATGATTCCATTCCAATTATTTTAGTTATTGGAACCACTTGCGTATTGTTTTGAATTGAATTTTACCTAGGTTGATATTTAACAAAATAGATCATATTTGAATGAATATATATTTATTTTTAAAAGACAAACTATAAAAATATAGCCTGATTTTATAATTGTCAAATTAAGACTATTTGCTTCTACCTCTTTTTTTTAATCCAAACTACTATAATTCAGTGGGTGCATCTACACAAGACGCTATATCACCGTAGCAACTAGCTATGGCGATGTCGCTTATCACTCTGGTGACATAGCATCAGCAGGCACTAACCTTGATGCTGCCAGTACTGCACAGTAACTCATTGCTACTGCACAGTAGGGTCAGAAATGTCCTGTGCGCTGCGGGGACTGCGCAGTACCAGCGGGTACTGCACAGTGGGGTGCACATGTAGATGCCCCCAGTATGTTTTGATATTAACCGAATACTCAAATACATTGCTTTGAGATTTAGAGTGAAATGTCAGTGATGATTTTTGGTCAATATGGACTCTTTTGCCTTTTGGATATCAATTCAAATGAGTCCTTGCCTGGAAATGATGGAAATTTGTTATCACAGTGATTCTCAACCAGGGTGCCACAGCACCCCAGGGTGTCTTAAGACCCCTTCAAGGGTGCCATGGGTGCCATGCAATGTTAGTCATGGTTCACAAGATACACATGGAGGTTTCAAATAGAAATCCATAGTGTTATAAGCATTCTGACCTGCTGTGGTCTTTCTGAGTTCTTTGCAACAGAAGAACTGCTCAATTATTTTTCTGTGATCAAAAAACAAGAGAAAACGGAGAGCTGTCATTTTCCTTTGATCTCACAAGAGGTGATTTGAGTCTAACGAGGTGTGTCTTGATTCTAAAAGGTTGAGAACCACTGTGTTATTACCTGATAATTCTTTAAATCAGAGATATCAAAGGCAAGGCTTGTATTCTGCCTGCAGGTCTTGGACTGGCCCTGTGTGCCGTACCTAACGTGGGGCCAGTCCAGGACACATGCTGCATCTGGCACTGCACCAGACTGGTCCTGAATGCTAGATCTGGTGCATGAGATCAGTCTGTGGACCCAATCCAGCCCATGAACTGATCCCATGCCCTTCATCTGGTTCACAGGGCTAAATGAGTTTTATGCCCTTGCTTTAAATAAATGCATCTTATTCTAAATGTCTTATTCTAGTTCCAGTCTCTCCATGATTTTCCTTTAAATGCCATCACCATAAGTTGGCCCTCTCATGGGCAGTTTCAACAAAGATGCCAAAAGCTGAACTGGCATGGAAAGTGGATTGCTCTTGAGATTAGTTTTGATGAGGCAATGAGAGGAAGCTTTCATTGATGCTGACTGTATTCTGAGTTGTGTAGGTTAACAGAAAGGTTGAATCTCATCTGTCAGTCTGGCACTTTTTACAAGCACTACATTCACTTAAAAATAAATGGAAGGGATTAAATTCCATGACCTTGTATGCATTGGATGAATAATTCATCCTGCGTATTTCAATTGGAGGAAATGAACACGCAAATCCAAACATGGATAATTAGGACTGAGAGAACCCTATGGTGCTTATGGATTTGCAAAACCTTTAGAACTTGTTTTCAGTGCTGAATTTAGTGCAACTTTTTAAAGTTTTGTAAATATTTTTTTTCTTAATTTAAACCATTGCTTTGAAAGGGAAATTTAATTTAAAAACAAACAAACAAACATGTATTTCTAGCTGACTGGGAAACGATAAAGATCCTTGATTGAAAGTAATTACTGTCCAGTTCCTAGGAAGACCAGGGGAAACATTTGCTTTTAATTGTTGCATCGTCTCAGCATTCCTGTTTGTTCAAAAGCTAAATGGGACTCACTTGTCAAAATTTCTAAGTCATATTCTACATCTAGAACCTGTGACTTCCTTGTGGCTTGTAAAGTTAACAAAACAGGCCCTCACTACTCTGCATGTAAATTGTCAACATTCTATTCTGTCTTGTGCTGCATTTATACCTAATTCACACAACTGCAAATGAAAGGAGTATCTTAATTTAAAAGTACTAGGCCCAATAGAACCTCAGTTGGTGCAATTCAGAATTGCTCTGTTAAAGTCACCATTGCTCCATTTTTCACCATCTGAGGGTTTGGCCCCAAAAATGTTAGTTGCAAATTTGTTTGATTTTGTTTGTTTGTTTGTTTGTTTTTAATTTAAAGTGAAGTAGAAAGGTTTTGGGAAAACACGGGACAGTGGCTGATGTCTGACCCACAACTGTCTTGGTAACAGGCAGCTAACATTAACCATTTAAAAAGGAAGAAACCCTCTCCCTATCAAAGTTCATTGGAAAAACTCCCATTAACTTCAGTGATGCTGCCTTAACACTTAGAAGGAACAAATTCCTTGAACTATCCCTTTTATTTCTCTCACAGACTATACTGACTCTATCTTATTTCTTTCATTTTTGTCTGATCTTGATCATGTTGTCCCACAGAAACTGGATGGACCAAATTCAGTTCTGAGTTGTTCCAGTGGAAATCCTGGATACCATCAGTGAATAACTTATATTATTATCATAGGTTTTCATCCCCAGTTCTTCTTTCCTATCTCATCTTTTGTCTGCTATACGTATGTTCTGTGAGCATCAAAATTTTGATCTGATAATGAAGAACCTTCCTTGCTGGGTTTTTGGCCTGAAGCCAATAAATCTGTGAACTATGCAAAGTTATGATGCTACATTAATGTCTGGTACTATTAATTATAATAGTCCAAATGAATTTATTTCAGAAATCATATTAGTATAAAAGAATGCAGAATTTGGTCCTGTATTTCATACAAATAAAATAAAATGTGGATCTTAATGTAAGTGTTAAAGACCAACCATGCAACTAGCTCTTAATATTTTGAATGAATACCTTCCATTGTTCTCAGTTACCAAACCATTGCTCTGGTATTCATTATGATATGTTATGAGATAGTTGGAGCCTTCATTCTGAAGAAGTAGTTTATACTTCTGTGAAAAACAAACTATAATTTTTTTGAGAGAGCGCTTTTTTTTTGCACAATGTCTTCCTCCACTACACAGACTACCAACACTAATGAGCTTGACCAAGTAGTTATGACCCAAACCAAGCTTACCCACTGGAGTCGACAGGAATTTTATTTGTGGTCAGTAAAGTAATAGACCTCTGGTGTTATTTCATTTGCATTTTTCAATTTTAATATTGGGTTGGATGTAACCCCTCTCTCTTCAGAACACCAAACTTCACATATTACCATTACACTCAAACATGGAGCCATTCTATCAAATTAGCAAAGGTATCAAATGAATCACATTTGTATTTCTGAAAAGAGCAGTTATGCTATAAAACAAGAGGTTGCTAGTAGTCTTAACTCTGTAACTCCACAAAAAAGACATTTTCTAACGCTGATTTTTCAAAATAAAAAGCTTAAACAATTTCTGCAAACTATGAACAGGTATATTCTATATTCTGAAAAGACATTTGTTAAAGTAGCTTCTGAAGAAGCAATATTTTTCCACAGCAAAAGAAAGGCACGGCAGAGAGCACTGTTGTATACCTAGTCCTTTGACTAGGACCTCACAGAGACTTTGTTTCTCCTGGGAAAATTGCTGCTCTCCCAGGAGAAACCATGAGTATACAGATTTTCAGGTTTTTTCTCCCACAGTAAAATGGCCACTTCAGGAGAAAAATAACCTGAGAACAACCAGGGCAGAGTCTCTTGGGACAGTAATTGTCTGTAGATGCCACAGCTTCTCTCAGAAGTGAACATAGTCCTCCAACTTCTTCCTGTCCGCTATAAGGACAGTGTGTGTCATTCACTGGACTCTACTGCTCCAGAACACTCCCCCTTCACAACCCCACTTGCACTTCACGGAAATGTAGGCTGACCATGAGCAGCCTGGGTTAGCCAATCAGGGCTGCCCCAGCCATGATGCAGTCTGTTGCCAGGCAGGCTGAGATGTATACAGAGCTCACCCTACCACCCCTACCCCTCCTGCCCCCAGCTGCACAGTGTCAGCACTGCAAGGTCTCCAGTCTTTGCAGCCTCAGTATTTCAATGTCTACCCAGAGAGCAAACCTGGGAGAAATCTCTCAGGTTATTTGAATGTGTATGTGCAGCCCAGAAGAGTAAATCATCTTAAATACATAGAACTATACTAAACTTATTTAGTGACGTGCATATAATGAGTCAAAAAGGTTACGGTAACACGACTAGAAGCAATGAAATTCTAACTAGGAGCATAAAGGAAGCAAACAGGCTAAATCATTCCTTTTAATTGGATGGTAAATATGATTTATAAACCAAACCAATGTATGGATTCCCAAGGGAATAGTAAACAAATTTTCCAAGTAAAACATCAGCAACAAGCATGTAATGGAAATCTCATTTAAGAAAGTGCCATTACCTAAATATGCAATTAATACATCTACATTTTTTCTAACCTTCTAAAATAAATAACATTAAATAATATTTTGATAATGATTGTAGTTAACAGAATTAGGGCTAAATTCTGCAGTTGTTACTCAGGCCTTTGGCATCAGCAGGAGAAATGGCATGATCCTACAAATGTATATTTATATGAATGTTCCAGTGATGTTAATAGAGCTACCCATGGGAATCAGAATTACTTCAATGAGTAAGAATGTGCAGAACTGAGTTCCATGTAAGGCCTATGGTATTGGGTCTTTTATGCTAAATCTCTTCAGAGGAAGATATTTATCAAAATCAATTTTAACAACGGTAAATTGTGTCACTGGAGTACCCAGATACATTTTAATAATCTAGTTAGGGTGGCTTCTGCAAACCTAATGACTTTTCATTATCAGACTGTTCATTATTATACTATTTTACCAGTGCTTCCAGCTTCCAGAAATTAACTACCTTTCCTGTGCATGCTCCTGTTTCTAACTGATGTTCAACTGACGTGTTTTTTGTTGATCTAACTAGAAGCAGCAAAAGATGAATTTTAAAAAGTTGAAAGGAAGGAAATGATCATCATATAGGTTCAGTGTCCACACGAAAATTTTAACCTGACTAAAATGTTGAACAACTTGTTATAAGTAGAACACTACCTTCTAATGCAATACTTCAGCTTCAGCCTAGTATAAGTATTAGACTAGTAATGTTCAACCTCCAGCCTCTGGGGCCAAATTTGGCCCATGGGGTGATATTATTCACTGTGGGGCTCCCTATAGCTCTGGAAATTTGTGGCAGATAATCAGTGGCAGCACTGATTGCCACCGTAGTGCATGGGTTTGCTGCACAACCAGATCCAGCGTGAAGGGACTAACCTCTAGGTGTTGAGCAAATCTGGATCTGGCCTACAGACTGCCATCATGCCATTCATCCACTTTGCAGGGCTGGAAGGTTGAGCACCACAGTATTAGACTGTAACATTTGTAATATAAGAGCATTTAAAAATTCTAACAACACAAATGTAGATTTACATGTGCTTTTTCTTTACTCAAGAAATATCAAATCAGGATGTATTCTTAATTTTTCTGACTGTGAAACTTCTAAGCAGCCCTTCAGGAACTGAAAGATATGTGGTTTATATATAAATGACATGGAGAAATACTAGCAATTCTATATCTGAAGTCAACACAATTACTCATGTGAGTTAGGTTATGTTTATAGAATCTGGGTCCAAATATTTAATTAACTAGCTGTCCATGTTCAGTGACTCTCATTTCTTCAGTCATTTTCTTCACAGAACAATTATACCACCAGTCAAGGTCCTTTGTGACTAAAATTCAATGTTCATTGTAATACATTGAATTTACACGGTACATTTATGATACATAATTATAAAATGTAGTAATGAACCAGTTCCTCTCTCTATGCTTAATGTGATATTTTATTAAATTAAAATTATTCCCTTTCTCATACCGTAGACAGTTCCAGCCTCACCAAAAAAAACACAAAAACCAGATAATAATCATTGAATGCTGGAACTATAGTTGCATTTTTCATCAAGATGCCTTTTCATTATGTTTGGTCATAACATTTCAAATATGAGTCTTTATAAAAAGAAAAAGCTGTTCTTGAAAATATTAAAAAGAAAGTTGATTTACATACCAACAATCCCTGTCTGAGGAAATTGAAGACATTTTACTTCTTCATTAAATCAAAATATAGCAAAAATATACATGAAAAACTTTCTTTAAAATCCAAACAGATAAAAACAGGCCAAGAAATCCACTACAAAAAAATTCAGGAAAAGAGAGAAGAAACAGAACAAATATCAATGATCATTCTAAAAATCAAACAAATGTGTTTCCAGGGGTTGAATGTTTTCATATGCTTTTTTTCAAAAAGAAAGGGATGAATTTAAATGACTTTCATGACAGAATGGGTTCTGCACCTTATGGTCCACATGAAAGCATAGAATACTATTCCAGCCTAAGATATTTTCTTCTATCCTTAAAGGCAGGTGATGTATAAGCATTGTATATACAGTGATGCTCTAGGGTGTATTTTCAATTCAAAATTGGATTTATAAAATATGATACTATGTAAGTTGTTTATGGTCTTGGGGATTCTACAAATATCCCAAATAGATCTAGTAAACCCTGTTTGATACAAAATTGACTAAAATGAAATCACATATGCTTTAAGTGCAAAATTCCACTTTGACTACATCACAACTGGAGTCACAACTGGAGGTATCATCATATATATAAATATGAACTTTATGAACTTTTTCCCCTACACTGATAGACAAAAAATACTGTATTCAGCAAAACTTTTAAAAGACAGTTTACCTAATACAGTATAGAAGTGATACCCCACCTCTGCCTTATTTAGTATATTTAGCAATATATAATTCACACAAAATCTAGGATCATTAGAAAGGAAAGTTGTGGAAGCAGGGGCTCCCTGGAATCTTGCTGGCTCATCAAAGCTGGGAGAAAGCTACTGGGTCAATACCGTTGCTAATGAGCCATATTAGTGGAGATAAACCTAGCATTTCTACTGCTCAATAAGTCTCCTAGGCTGTAGGTGCAATTATTAAGAGGCCAGAAAGCTGACAGGGATGAAATTATAGCCCACTGCCTACTGAATGGTCCCTACCATTAGGATAGAGACTACAGACACTCACTATGGTCTGCCCATAGTGTAGGGGAACTTGTCTACTTCCCCCTGTGCTCCAAGCATAAGAAGGTTGACACGAATTGTAATGAATTCCTGTTTCTAAAGATCTAATCATTTGTCCTGATGGGAATCCCTCATGACTCAAGCTCTTCTTTCCTCTAGGACAAGTAACAAGCTTGAGAACCATGATTGAGTTTCTGGACAGCAATGTCCAGGCTCTAAGCAGCTGGTGCTCAGAATGCAACCTGGGTGCTATTAGACCATTCACTCACCTCTCTGACTTTCTTTATTAGTTTCATCCCGATGGAGTGCCCTGAAGCCATGTGGACTGTTGGGCAGGGCACTGTGTTTTGGGCGTGGAAGCAGGTGGCCAGTAAGACGCAGGTCTCACAATTAGCATTCGAATGGGGTGCGATCCAGATCACCTGGGGAGGAATTGGGTGTATGTAGTGGAATTGGCTTATGCCCCCTCATCCACAACATGCAATGACATGGATGCCTATATCTCAGCATCATCCATCTTGGTGATGGGAACCATCATGGAACTGCTAATCCAACTAAAACAGGACTGGACATTCCCCAGGCTAAACTCAACTGTTCTAAAATGCTGCTTTATCAGATATAGCATGTAGCAAAAGCCCTTGCACCCACTGGAAAATGAGGAACTTTACTTGGTACTTTGGCAGGAAAACCAATGCGCACTTGTTCTGAATGCTCAGGACACTATGGCTGGAGAATGTTCCATTTCAGATGGTTGTAGGGACTTGTTTAGCATGAATCTAGTTGTTTGGGGACTGAAATGGAGTAAAGGATACTAAACAAGTATTGCCTAGTGTCATTTTGTTATGAACAATCCTTGTACGAGGCTTAGGTAATAAGCCAAAAATAGGGCTAAATTTTCAAGATTCTTTTACAGGAGTCACTGTTTTGTGAGCATAAATAATTGTAGGTGAAAATAACTACAGGAGCTTTGTCAATTTGATCCACAGTTCAGTGACCAATGTAACCAAGGAGCAGGAACTTAGTTACATGGCCTGTATCTTCAGTGGAAATATGGGGCAGATCCAGAAATGCCTGCAAAAATTGCATTTGATTGCCCTAAAATGGAGGAAAGAGTCTCCAAGTCTCCCCCTTAGGCAGTTAGAGTCTGGGGTTTGTGATGTTCCAATCTTACAGGAACTGGAAAGCAGAGAAAGTAAGTACTGTACATTCCAAAAGTAAATCACTGATAGCTACTAAAAGGTTGGCTTGGAAAAAGTAAAGCTCCCAGATTTACTTTTGGGAAGTCTCTCTCTATATATATATTTGTGTACAAAATAGCCATTATGGTGTTTCTGATATGCTAGAGTAGGATTTAATTCACAGTGGGCATATCTACATGTGCCCCTCACTGTGCATTTGGTACTGTGCAGTCATTTAGTACTTGCTAAAGCTAAAGCAAGCAAAGCTAAAGCTAAAGCAAGTACTAAATGACTGCACAGTATATGCCAGTACTTCACAGTCCCAGTGGCTCATGAGTTGTTTTCGATCTGACTGTGCAGTAGCAAGGAGCTACTATGCAGTAGCTCCTTGCTACTGCACAGTACCGGCAGCATCACGGTAGTGCCCACAGATACTATGTCACCATAGCTCATCGCTATAGCAATGTAGTGTCTCGCATAGACACATCCAGTGTGACCTAAACCTCATTGAAGTTTGTAGAAGTATTTTAATTTAATCCAGTGAGTTTAGGATCAAGCAATAGAACAGGTTATAAGAATCAACTCACGAGTATTACCTGCTTTTAGGCATTAGTTCTTAATGGTGGCCTGTTAATAAAGTAACAGCTAACCTAAGCAAGCATGAAGTTCTTTTCCTGCAATGGCCATTGCTGTAATTTATGAGAAAAATATTGTGCTGATATTTGCCTATCAGCATTTCACAGATTATGTGTTCATAATCCAAATCCTTACAAATAAAAACTTCAGTTCTGTTCAATTTATGCTTCTACAAAACTACTCTAATGAGTCACAAGAACCAGGTCTGTGAACATTGCCCTTTCAAAATTATTCACATTTATTAAATGTTTTCATTGCAAATGAAATTCACAAATGGAATTCTATTTATCTTAGCTCCACAAGGATTTCAATTAATTAGTTTCTCTAAATACAACTATTTATATAAGCTGCTTAACTCTGAAATCACATTTCTTTAAGTACTTTGTATATTCATCTTTTTATATTAATGTCAGTAGAACATAATTACCTTCTGTGCATTCCCCAATGCTGTATAAAGTATCTTTGCACATATAAATGTGGTTGTGTTACTGAGTTCTTAAGATGAGAAGCATTTGCGAACCAAAACTGTCAAGCTCCCAGAAAAATCTATTTTCCTCTTCAGTTTCTTCTTACTCAAAGCTGCTCTGTTTGCAAAGCTGCTCTGGCTAGAAAGTGTGTAAAATGATGCACTGGGAAAATATAATGGAAATACTTGCATATAAACTAAGACTTAAGGCTTCGGTTAATTAGAAATGAATGGGAGCCTTACAAAGCATCTCTGTGTTTTCCTATGGAACTGTTGGTGCAAGATTATAGTGTACTAGTCAAAGCTTTCAACCTGTTGAAGCCCAAATACAGAACAAAGTCTGAAATTGGGTTCCAAAGACACTAGAAGATGATTAATGTGGGAAGCTAAAAATGTGAGTTTCAAATGTAGTTTTATGCCTAATGCATGTGACAGCACATAGCTGAGGATTTCTGGCCTCATTCTGTAGAGTCCTTACTCAGACAAAATTCCTATTCATGTATAGGACTGAGGATTGAAATGGACCCACACAAAGATCATCATGTTGTAAAGGGGGTACTGCCTCAGCTCAAAATAGCCTGACATGAGTCAATGAGAGGGTTGCTTGAGTAAAGACTGCAAGATCTAGTACTCTGAAGTGACCATGTACTACATACAGGGATGGATTATGTGAAGTAGCTCAGTGTAGGGCTCCATTCTGGCATCCCTTCTCATGAGGAATGAGATTCTGCAGGATTTGTGGTATAAAATATCATTCCACAAATTATGGCTGCCAGAATCAGGCCTGGTCCTATCTGTGTGCTGTATTTTCCCCAGAAGCAAGTGGTGTAAAGTGAGTCACAGAGTTACTGTGTTTTGTAAATTGCTGGTGTTAACAAAGTATAATGATCACGATTAATTTCAAATTGTATTCTCTTATCTCCCAAACTAAATCCTTAGTTAATGTGGTATAGTCTTATCCCTGTTCTGCAATTAGAAGTTCTGTTTAAAAAAGAGATCCTGATTCCCCCTATTTTACTCCAGTATTTGGTCAGTGAAGCTCCACTGATTTTAGTTAAACTGGCATATAACAAGAATACTGAATCAGGCCCACTGTTTCAGGCTCATCACTTCCTTTGTATAGAAGAAATTCTACATCCACCCTTTCTATACAGAGCTTCCAGGATCAAGTTTGTGCATGGACACCTTTAGAGATTAAGAAAGTGACATTCATTTTGTAATCCACAAACACAGGACATATTTCACTGTAGTTCTTTTGTAGTATGAAGACTGGCTTCCCCAAATCCCACCTGTTCCAGATACCTATCCAGTGGATTGGCTTAAACAAAGACACAGTGGTCTCTCTTCCTGTCATGCCAGTCTATCTGAGTTGAGACAGTATTTCCTTTGCAAGATACTGGGGGCATGGACACATCAGTCTTACTGTCGGACAGAATATTTAGCACTGACTAACCATATTTTAGTGAATTTCAAACTTAAGTGAATGAGCTAATAAGAAAATTGTGCATTGAAAATGCAATATGAAATCTACTTTGCACCTTATTGGAACTGTTCTATTAAAGCCAGTTAACACTGCAAAAATCATATTATCATGTTCTTCTTTGATATTTATTGCCTTTTAAGGATATTCTGAATTAGGGAGCAAGAGAGACAGCATTTGAGTTATTAATGCAGTTACACAGATTTTAATTAATGCCTAGGCAGGCAAATAAAACCACTGTGTTGAAAGTAGCCTAAAATATGAATTTTCCAAAGCCAAATTTAATAAAGCAAAACTTTTCTGGGGGCAGGGGTGCAGACTTTTTTCTAATTATTCAACTATACTTTTAAGCATACACAGCTGAAAATGATGTTTTTTACATCATCTATTTCTGTCCTTGTCCTTTTACATTCTGTGCACAATGCCTTTATTTATCACCATTTTATTAATAGGAATAGTATAGAGTATGTTCTAATATTCTACATTTGAAAGTCCATTCTCCACACATTTTGTAAGTTGTGTGTAACTTTAAAATAAAATTGGTGTTACATCTATAACATTTATACAAAGGCATAAAAATGAAAGCTCAAATATTGGAAAGATGAAATCTAAAATATATTTTCCACTATTGGTGTTGAATACAACTTTTATGCTATCATAGTCTGTAACTCTAGTTTATATGATAGTATATCCATCACAAGCATTGCTTTACTAAGAGCCCAATCCTGCCAAAACTTCCGTGGAATTACTCACATAATAAAGCTATATGAGCACATGTGATTACAGGCCAGGGGGTCTAAGACATTATGCACAGCACGCAGCTGTTCTTAGAAGGATAATGACATGGCATTTTTTATAACTTATAATTAGTTTGCTTAAGAAGTATTGCACTTTTTAAGAAAATCCTAGAAGTTCTGAAATTCAATCTGATTGTTTAAAAATTGTCCTTTAATTCATGGCAACAGTGAATTGAGCTGCTAGTATTATTAGCAACAGGAAAAAATAGGATATCTTTCAGCAAAGAATTGCACAATGCTTGCAAGCAGTCGCTCACATTTGAGGCCTACAATGTGGCCCGTTACACCTATGCCGCTGTATTTTGAGAAGTGTTTGCTTATTTTGTGTGTGTCAAGTTTTGAGTGTTAGAACCCATATACCTTGGACTTTCCTTATTTTTCAAAGGGGCTGAGGACCCTCAGTTCTTAAATTAACGTACAAGGTATATTATGTTTGGGCATCAAAAAATGGAGATCCATGCATACAACTTCAGAGGCCACAGCTGAAAATGTTGCTGTTAACCACTGAACAGAATCTCCATACAGAACATAACTAAGTGCAATAAACTGACTTACTTTCAGACTCTTCATAGAAGTGTGAGAAAGACACTATGGTTTTGAAAGGTATTTTTACTGTGTTTAAAAACTGTGCTACCCAGGTCAGTAATACTGAAGTCTTGTTATAGCTTGAGCAACAATAGAAAGATTTAGACAAAGAGAAGTGTTAAGTCAGGTTGTTCAGTCATAACATCTGTAGAAAGCTACAAGAATACTTCGGAGTTTGAAACCTGCTCAAGCATCTCCTATGTGGTGATACTCTGTAGTCAGCAGGGGATAGCTGGTGGCCTGGAGGTACCTGCACATGCATTTGAAGGCTGATTCTTTTTGAAAGGAGGCAATATGAAATGCGCCCGAGCTAACTCAGAATAGCACTAGCCGCGAAATCTGGATCTCTTCTGCAGAATCACTGAGCATTATCTAAGCCAGAGGTAGGGGTTTTATTCCGTGGGCGATGTGGAAACGACACCTATCACTCGACATAGCCCAAGGAAGCGCTGCCCTCTCTGCAGGGACATTGGCAGGTCAGGGAACGAACTGGCTCCCTCCGCACCCGGCAGCGACGGCCGGATCGGGGAACGTCCCTGCGGCCTGCCACGGCCCGCGGGTTTCTCCCGCTCCTGACACCGGGATTCACCTGAGCGGGTGGCTGGACGGGGCGG
>NW_005841835.1:4585952-4586246 GCF_000455745.1 Alligator sinensis
CGTGCTGGACGGAGGCGGGGAAGCTGCTTCGGCTCAGGCTGCTCCACTCTTCCACCTTGGGGCTGGGGTAGGGCGAGCTGTCACTCACTGCGGGAACACACGGCAAGGGGCGTCAGGGGGGCCGGGAACTGCCCGCCCCTCCCCGCGCACCCCCACACCTTCCCGTGCGCCCGGCCCGGCCCGGCCCGGGGCACATGGCTCTCTGGCTCCAGCCGGGGAACTGACCCGACCTGGCTGGCACCCTCCTGCCCCTCCTCAGTGCTGTTGCCACTGCCTCATCTCCTTCTCCCCGAG
>NW_005841835.1:4586358-4589419 GCF_000455745.1 Alligator sinensis
AGCGGGGCCCGGCCGCGCGGGGCTGCGAGCTGGGAAGGGCGGTGAAATGGCCAGGCGGGAGCCGCAGAGCGATGCAGCGGGGCTGATCGCCGGCGCCGGGCCGGGGCAGGGGAGAAGCCCCTTCCGCGTTTCCGGGGACGCAGCGCGTGGACACACGAAGCAAATGAGACGGGATAAAGCGATTAGCACCAGCCCTCGGGCCGCTTCGATTCGGTCGTCAGCACCTTCCCTTGACAGCACGTAATTTAGAGGAGAAAACTGCGCGGGAGAACTGGGTCTTTGACATAATGATTTCCAAGGTGGGTGTAACGAAAGAATGGATCCCACCCCACCACCCTCCCCCAGAAGTAAACGAGATCGCGCTTGCAAACACCCCTGGCGCTGCTGCAGGCTGGGGAAGTCTTTCTCCGCTCGGGACGAGCAGCTCGGCCCAGCAGGAGTGGGAACACGGGCACGCGGGACAAATGTCTCCGCCGCCTGGTGAGAGCGGCCGGCCTTGCCGGGGGGGGACCCGGGGGGACCCGGCCCCTGCCCTGCCCTTCCCTGCCCTGCCCTGCCCAGCACGGCTGGTGGGAGGAGGGGGGTGGGCTCCCACGGGACTCGGTTTCTGTTCTCAAAGCACTTCTGTCACCTCCTCGCTCCCTGGGCCCAAACCTGAAGTTGTCTTAAGAAACTCAGCTCTCTCCTCGAGCCCCCGTTTCTGCTGATCTCACACTTTCCCACGAATAGGGGTTTCCTTTCAGTGTCACCAAGGTCAGTTTATCCTATAAATCAAGGGCAAACAACCCTCATCTGCAGCTTCTGCTGCTCAGTCTTCCCAGCTTGGGCTAAGGGAGGAGGCGAATTCCTACTGCAGAGATTCTTGTAAATCCCGGAGCCTGAGACAGAGGAGGAAAGAAATCCAGACACTCCGTGGTACCAGGAGAGGCCTTGTTGCCAATGTGGTGTTAATAAAGGAGGAAATCATTAAAAGCCTCTCAATTTCTAATTTAATTTTCCTTGTAATGTTCATTTCAAACATTCCATCCAGCCCGAAACGAGCAGTCCCTGCCGTGGGGAGCGTCTAAGTTCAGCTCCACACGCAAATTTGTTTGCTCCGAGTTTGGGCTTCTGGGGGTCGGGCATTGGATCTGAGTGCCAAACGGGAAGGACTCCCCCTCCCCTTGGACATCCCGACCGCCTCTTTTACAGAATTACTGGCCAGTATTTTACTACGCCTAAAAAAGATTTCTTTCCCCTCGGTAGCTGCAAAGCGCTTTAATGTGTGCAGCCAGATCGTGTGGTTAAAAACAGGCAATGAGAACAGAAATCGGATCCCCGGCTCTACTGGATGGAAGCGACCGTGATAGCGAGGGCTAAGGGTAGTTTTCCAATGTTGTTTTAATCGCACTGAGTAGTGAAGTGACAAAGACTAAACCTGTTCTTTTTTTGCCGCAAAGTCTAGGGACCCGGTCAGCTAGGAGCTAATGTTTTTAAGCCGGGATAAAAGAGGGATCGTAGAAGAAAAGGAGGCTTTTGGATAGAGTAAAACACAAGTTAAATACTAGTGGTTTCGCTTTTCTGGACCACCACTTCGGAGGAAAACAAAATAAAGCGTAAGAATGAGAGCAATTAGGTGACATTTGAACTTCCTGTCTGAGCAAATTTGGCCTGATTGCGAAAACGAGAGAAGTGAATTTCTCCCTCATTTCCAGAAGATGCCTTGACTGCTCAGTGCCTGATTGGGTAACGAATATGTATCATACACAGCGCTATGCAAGGTCAGGATGGGATTACTTAGTGATAGGGAAGCCGCACACAGATCCACGTGTGCGCAGGCCTGAGACAGATACAGTTTGCCAGCATGGGTCGTTTTCTTTAGTCTACCTTGTCTGTCTTCCAACGAAACTGCCATTGGCAGATCATTAGTATTAATAGTGTTAGTGGTAGTATTAGTAGTATCACCGCTGTATAGACACGTTGTATGTCTCAACCACAGAAAAGATGACAAAGCCATAAGGGAAATACAGTGCCCGAGCTAGGGACTAACGTAAGAGGGATGGGGGTGAGCCATCCCACAGGATCTGGCTGCATATTAAAGCGCTACTTTATCTAATCTTAGTCTTGCGTGCCTGCTGGAACTCGAGATCTACGCGAGTTCCAGCTATGAAAGAGTTCAAGCTACGGAGAAATATACATGAAATTAAGCTCGGGAGCTTCCTGCTTTGAAACAAGACGCCGAAATGTTCCTGCCTCGGGGACAGGAGGTGCTCGGGACCCCTCTGGCGTCCTGTGTTATTCCTATGCGGGCAGATCAGTGTCTTACCTTGGTCTGTGATGGACCGGATCCCCAGGATGTCCGTGACCGAGTGGGAGGAGGGCCAGGTGCGCGGCATGGCCATGGCGCTGGGGATGGCTGGCACCCCCGGGGGGGTGGGCCCCTTGCCCCCCGCCGCCGCGATGGGGCTGGGGTAGGAGTAGATGTGGTTGTAGGGCAGGGCGGGCTGGGGAGGCGGCTGGTGCTGTTTGTAGGAGTCGTAGTGACTCTGCTGGGAAAGGTTTCCAATTTTGTTCCGGAGGATCCGGCTGATGGAGCTGACGGAGGGCACATTGTATTTGTCGCACACGCCGTCTGCCAGCAGGCGATCCCGGATCTCCCAGGCGAAGATGCCGGGATCCCTTTGTTTGTAGGTCCGGATGTGTTTCACGACCGTGGGGGTGGTGACCCGGGGCTTGCTGCCTCCGATCGCCCCGGGTAGGATGGAGCCAGTCTCGTTGTAGCGAGCCAAGATTTTGCTGACACAGCCATGGGAAACCCGCAGTTGTCGGCTGATGTCACAGGGTCGGATGCCCAGTTGGGCCAGTTCCACAATCCGGAGCCTGATGGCATTGGGCAGGGGTCTCCCATTCACGAACACCCCGCCGAGCTGGTTCACCTCCCCAAAGGCAGGCTCTGCAAGCAAACACACAACACACGCATTGGACACGGTAAAGCTGGTTAAGGGGGGAGGGGAGGGGAGGGGAGGGGGGCGTCTGGACTCAGCAGCATAACAAGGCAGATGGAACTGAGTCACTTCAACCG
>NW_005841835.1:4589647-4594042 GCF_000455745.1 Alligator sinensis
GTCCCCCCCGCCGCCGCGATGGGGCTGGGGTAGGAGTAGATGTGGTTGTAGGGCAGGGCGGGCTGGGGAGGCGGCTGGTGCTGTTTGTAGGAGTCGTAGTGACTCTGCTGGGAAAGGTTTCCAATTTTGTTCCGGAGGATCCGGCTGATGGAGCTGACGGAGGGCACATTGTATTTGTCGCACACGCCGTCTGCCAGCAGGCGATCCCGGATCTCCCAGGCGAAGATGCCGGGATCCCTTTGTTTGTAGGTCCGGATGTGTTTCACGACCGTGGGGGTGGTGACCCGGGGCTTGCTGCCTCCGATCGCCCCGGGTAGGATGGAGCCAGTCTCGTTGTAGCGAGCCAAGATTTTGCTGACACAGCCATGGGAAACCCGCAGTTGTCGGCTGATGTCACAGGGTCGGATGCCCAGTTGGGCCAGTTCCACAATCCGGAGCCTGATGGCATTGGGCAGGGGTCTCCCATTCACGAACACCCCGCCGAGCTGGTTCACCTCCCCAAAGGCAGGCTCTGCAAGCAAACACACAACACACGCATTGGACACGGTAAAGCTGGTTAAGGGGGGAGGGGAGGGGAGGGGAGGGGGGCGTCTGGACTCAGCAGCATCACAAGGCAGATGGCACTGAGTCACTTCACTCGCATTTTTCCCCCCAAGGAAAAAAAAAAATCTCGTGTTACCGACACAGGAAAAATCCGCGGAAAACACTTTGCACTGGGCGAGAAGCGTATTCCAAAAACGCACATTCCAGAGATGAAAAATGAGCTCGGGCGAGCAGACAAATCTGCAAGAAGAAGCCCCGCGAAAGCGAGCACTGAGCTCTGCAAACTCTGCAGAGCCGGGAGAAAACCAGCCTTCAAAAGCAGTCACTTAGAGGGGGAAAAACAAGAAAAAGAAGAAAAGAAAAGAAACACACCCTCCCCCACCAAATCTGGGTGCTGCTTGTTTGTATTCGCGCCGCTTTGTTAACAGCACCATTACACCGCCCTGCAAGGCAAACGGGTTACATTTTGAACTGTTCAAATCGGTGTCAGCAATAATATACAACGTGCCACGGGCTCCAGCCATCCATTAGGCTGCAGCCCTTTAATACTCACTCTCTTAATAGCATTAATAATAAACCAACCAGTCATTAGCTCGCTCCATTCTGCTCTGCTGACCCTTAACATGTTCCTACAACTCGTAGGAACACGGACAAAGTCAATAAGCAAATTGTGGCTGCCCATGATCTCACCCTGGTGCTCTGCCTTGACAGCCCTTGAGCCCTCCTGCAGCTCCCAGCCACTTACCCATTGCTCTTTAGCAGGACACCAGGGAGGCTACTCTAGCTGCCAAGAGGCAACCTAACAACCGAGTCGGTGTCCCAGCCTCCTGCACTGCCGGCTGGAATAGCCCCCGGGTCCCTCTGATTTCCACTGAGGAGATAGCAAGCATGTAAGGAAAAAGGACTACGAGGAAGTCTGTTTCCCGATGAAAGAGACTTGAGTTCTGCATTTCAATCTCACGGCAACGTGGGCAGGGCTGGGCTGGACAGGACGTCCCAGTCTATCAGTCACCAGAGGCCCGCCCCCTGGGGGGCGGACCCAAGGCAAAGCGAGCTCCCTATTGGTAGGGTCGGATGACAGACAGCATCATCCTGGAAGTCTCTTCCGCTCCCTCTTGCAGGCATGCTTAGCACCTGGATTGCTAATACAATAGAAATGACTATTTAATACCTGCGTAATGGTAAGTTACACAGAAACTGGCAGTGCGCTGAATACTTAAATGCTAGCACTTTTGTAAGTCATTCTTTTGCAGGGGAAAAAATACTAATAATTTGTTCTGTCTGCTGGGTGGGTCAGAGCTCTCAAGTTGACCTATTTCCAGGGGTTGGCAGTACCTTTAATATAATATGCTGCTACCAGCAGGACAGATGTGAAGCTCATCTCTCTCCAGAGAGAAGCAATTAGTTCAAAGTCTGAAACTATGTTTGCCTTTTGTTTCATACAAGTGTCTGTGCCATGGTTCCTTGTAAAGAGAATTATCAGAAAGAAGAAGAAAAAAAAGGGGGGGGTGATCTTTATACTCAGCAACTGCTGTTGGCAGCTTCACAGGAAAGTAGGAGAGAAGTCTGGAGAAATAAATCAGGGCTTTTTAACATTTCTGTCCCAGAGAATAGGATTTGGTTGTATTTTTATACGATCATCTGGCTGCACTTTTACAAATAAAATGCCTTTTCCTATGTGAACATGCGATCAAGCTGAGGCACCACAGAGCTGTCAGTGTTAAAGGTAAAATGGTGTTTGTTAGGAACCAGGAGTATATAGCAAAGTGAAGTCAGTCTGCGAGCTGAGAGGATGCGGATAGGCATTCAGCAGGGTTCAGAGGAGAACCCGTTGTCTTTTGACCTCCTTGGTGTTGGGTTGGGTGCTCTTGGGACAATTTCCCCTTCCTATCCTAAACATGACCTCCTGTTTGGCTACCCTATGTGAAGCCTCGGAGCTGATTGTTACTTCATAAAAAACCCTAGCACAGTTTAAAAAACAAAACAAACAAACAAAACCCCCCTAAACAGTGACAAGAAAATCAACCCAGAAAGTTAGCTGGCATACGAGGACGCGTGGTTCATCATATGTTTCTGCATATGTGCGAGTGTATTAGGCGTGTTGTCGTTGGCTTTGTAGCGGGTACGGTTCATGATCTCTGTGTGTGGACACACTTACGCAGGTCCCACAAATCTACACACACAGCTTAAACCTTCTCCAGTTCCAACCAGGATTCTCTTATTTTTCCTTTCAAATGTTGCGTTTTGCAACACTAAAGTTTACAAGGATCGGTGAATGTTTCTTCACCTAGGAATTACTTGTTGTGGACAAACTACCTGACAATAAAAGGATTTTAAAAAATGTGATTTGCCTTCAACTGAGTGTATTTGCTTTGCTTCCAGAAATCCTTTTCATATGAAATAGGTGAAACCGAGGGCATTTTTGAAAGCAGAGAGTTAGTTAGAAACCCGAACGGAATGTTAATGAATGCAGGACTTTGCTGTGCAATATTGTTTGTGCTCAAGTAAACCTGCACACCATAGAAATGAGTAGGATAGTCCAGGATCAGTGATCCTCGGTGGAGGGAAGGGAGGACATGAGTCTGTTACGGATTTTTTTGTACTCGAATAGCGATAGGTACGTTTGGGATCCGCCGTGACTCGAACTTATGCGCTCTGTGCCGGCGTTCCGGCATTTGCCTAGTCACAATATCATAATTGGCAATCGTGAAATATCCTCACTTTCGCCCAGCGACACAAACCTCTTCCGTTGTGCAGCGCCTTGACATCGCTCCGCGCTGTTCAGCTGAGCGGGCTCAGAGGAGCTGCTGGGAACAGAAATACTTTTGTCACAGGCTGTGGACGCTTTCTGTGTGTTTTGAAAAGAGGAGGTAATGATGTATGGAAGACTAACACCGCACTAATCAAGGTTCATTATGTCATTTAACAATGCAGGGGAGGAGGGCATGGCCATAACGCTTCCGATCTGAATTCATGACAGCCGCCTTTCGGAACTGGAATCGTTAGACGAAGCCTTTACAAGACCCGGTATTTTCTTCAGCTACGGTTTCCCCTCTGCCTTTCCCGGCTAGAGTTGCAGCATATCCCACCTTTGCCTAAATGACTGCATGCTAGCACCTAAAACCAGGACCTTGCCCTAGGGATGTCCGAAGATGCTCAGGGCTGCTCACATGCATGCTCTGTGCCTCAGTCGCTGCCTAGTAGCCGTCGTGGCCGCTTCTTCCTGGGAAGTGGGGGGTGTGCAGGGAAGATCGCCAGGCTCAGGATGCTTTGGACTTGGGGTGAGCGCCGGGCGCTGGAGGGCCCGATCCCGCAGCTCGGGGCTCAGTCCCGCCACCCCGCAGTGGCCTCTGGACTATCGCATCAGCCTTGTGCCTCCCCCCCATCTCCTCCAGCATCTTCCAACCGGTCTCCCCCGCTCTGCCCCCGCCCGCGCCTCCGATCCCTGGGATATTCGGTTTCTTTTCCTTTCTCAATGTGTGTTCCTGATGTGGTCCTGTCGGAAAAGCTCGTTTACTCTGCCCGGGTCTCCAGTGGTTTAAGGATAATGTTTATCAGAAGTGAACGTGCTCAACTTGTTTCCATTTAACTGCTGAGTGCAGGCTGAAATAACAAAGGTCACATCCACAGTGAGTCGGCAGAGGGCAGGGGGAGCCGCGAGGGGGAGGAAAACATTATCATATACAACGGCCTGTTGATCGCGGGGACCTGCCTGGCAAAAAGATTAATTTCAGGTACAAAATAATGCAATAATGAGTGTGCATGGCTGCTTCCGCCCCAGCAGGCGGACAGTGGGGCTGACACTGGCAGAGGTTAATCAGCGAGTTTGGAAAAGTGTGTGTGTGGGGGGGG
>NW_005841835.1:4594232-4595509 GCF_000455745.1 Alligator sinensis
GCAGCCCCACGTGCCGCTGGCGGGGCCCGATCCCGTGTGCGCTGCCGGGGTCCCGACGCCCCGATCTCCGCGTTACAGCGCTGCGGCGTGTGACCCGGCTGTCTGGGCCTTGTTCACCGATCCTCTTTTCATGTGTTTTCTTAGAGGCGACCGATGTTACCGGCTGAGCGGTGCCTGCCCCCAGTGCTCCCGGCCTGAGTAACCAGCTGGACCACCAGGTTCCAGCTGCAGCTTTGCCCCTGTGCCGGCCCGGGGCGAAATCGCTCCGCTCTGTTCCCGCCCCTCAGACTTGTCCCTCTTTGACAATCGCGTTTTGTTCCAACTGCCTTAGGTCGGATCGACGTAAATTTTTAAAAAAATGTAGGACCTAGTCCGGCCAATCATCCCCGCTCCCCGGGGCCCAACTCCCCCTCGCCTGCAGGGGTCACGGGAAATGCAGGATCTGGCCACCTGGTTGCATCGCTCTTTCAACAGGCAGGCGAACAAGTCACTGGCAGACAGTGGCTTTAGTCAGCCTCTTTGGGTTTGATGGAGCTATTAGGGCGGGGGAGCTATTGGGTCCTTGCTTCCCGAAACCAGTGATGGGGGAGCTTGGTACCTCCGACTGAAGTCCATGAAAAGTTTCCCTATAATTTAAATGGTAGGTCAAGCAGGCCAAGAGTGAACGCGTTTCCCCTCCCCTTTGCTTCCATTCGGGAGCCCTCATCTATACTGGGATTGCACGACAATGTCGCTATGGCTACTAGAGTCCCTGCATTTTAATTCAGCTCTCAGGTGGCAGCACTAGCTGGGGGTTGCGGCTCACTGAGACATCCCCGCGTTGGCAGTAGAAATCACCGATGGATCTGCGCACGCTGCGATTTCGACACGGGCTACACGCGCTTTCCGGACCCGACCTTGGCGGCTTTTCAGCTGCATTGCAAAGCGGTCGAAAGAAACGACAAAGCCTCTCGCCTGTTCCCAGCGTGCTGCTTTTCGCTGATTTTAAAGGAACCCAAATCACCTTCCCCGCCCCGCCAGTACAGACAGTGATTGGAAAGCACGAGCTCACATAAGTCATAACGGACTAGATCTTTTATTGAAAACCCTTTTGTATAGAGCACGCCTAACGCCGGCTCTCAGCGAGAGGCAGAGTTTCCTGGATGTGCTTCAGCGGCTGGAAAAGCCTGGCACCTGGTGTCACTCCGGGGCTCCCGCGGCGCAGAGACACGCGGGTTGCCTGCCCCCGCTACGCAGGGAGGCGATGGACTGCAGCTCCCGCCCGGGCGCCGCGGCTG
>NW_005841835.1:4595519-4598296 GCF_000455745.1 Alligator sinensis
CGAGCAAGCAGCTGGGGCAGGACTGGCTGGAGGGCGGAGGGAAGGTGTTTGTGGACACAGCTGGCGGTGAAGAGAGAAAAGGAGCTCCGTGTGGGCTTTTCCCGAGGAGGAGGGGAGCCAGCTCGGGCCACTGGCCACTGAGTGCAAACAGGACTTTTGGTCTGGCCCACTTGGGCATCCTGTTAGGGCTGGGGCTGGGGGCAGCAGAATGACCCCGAACCCGTGCCCACAGTGGCAGGAGGCGTAGACAGATGCGGTTATTTTAACCAACTGGAAACCAATTACAGTCTTTTTTAAAATGTGCTCTGCCACCGAATTGGAGAAGGAGCCGGGGCTGGAGTGACAGGGGGCGGTGTATTGTGAGAGCTAATTGCTCTGCGTACAATGCGACACGTTGCAGGAAGAATCATATGTAAGACTGGGTTTATTTTTTAAAAAGAATATAAACTACCCCTCCCCGTCTTCTGATCAAACCGCCCGGTGGGGGACTAAAGGGCTAACATAACTCTAAATAGTAATCTGTTTCCGCGCCTAGCTAGTATAGGGGATTTTTCTGAAATGTCTCCCAGCATAGAAGAGGGATCTTGGACTCTGTACCTTGCCTTAGATGGACACGGAGAGACCTAGTTCAAGATGGCCTTTTGCTAGAGGCCAGTGTGTTGAGTACTCAGACACAGAGGAGGGGTTGACCAAAGGTGCCTCCTGGGACTCGCTGTGGCATTGCACGGGGTCTCCCCCCCACACACACTTTGATTGCTTGCTGGCCCCCGCACCCCCTCCCCCCCCACGGCCTATTTCTACAGTGTTCTCAGATGTACTACCCCCCCCACCTACCTTTACACAAAACGCACTTAAAACAAAGTCCCTGAAAGCCTCGCTGCTGAAAGTGTCTTTCAACATAATAGAGACGAAGAGCTTTTCGAAAGCGAGCTCTTCTCCTAGCCGGAGAGCCGCCATCCAAACCTTTGCAGCAGTGACTGAGCAGCAACTGCAAACCGAGCGTGCAGCTTGCGCCGCCCCGCAGCCCCGGGCGCTCGCGGTTCTTCCAGGCCTTCTGCGTGCGGAGCAGGGGCCGTGGGAAGAGGGATCCCGGCTACACGGTGCAGATCACACTTTTTATCCATGGTATTAGCCTCTTCGCCTTTTGTATCCTCAGCTCTGCAGTCCCCGGGGAGTTCTGTGATACACTTGTTTTTTCTGGGTTTTAAGAACGAATGCATATGTCCTAGACCTATGTATAGGCACAGATTCATACAGATATGTGAGTGTTACGCCTGAGATTTAACTTTCTGTCTGTCTGTCTGTCTGTCTCCCTCTCTCTATATATATCATTGTATATTATATAGCATGTATATGGCTCTGTGTGCCAACATTAACTGAGTGAAAATAAATTACTGTTCAAATGCGTAAGTAAATATTTCCAAAGGCTTTAGAGTGACCAACAGTGCCCAACTTGCCATGTCCCCAAAAGTCCTTTCTGAAGAAAAGTATATGTGTATATAGGTGTGTCTGTGTATAGGTGCATTTATACCCACACCCATATACGGTATGTGTGTATGTCTCTACCTGTGTATTGGGGTGGGTGTATTCCGGGCCTGGTTTGCTTGGAGGGATCAGTGGGCTCCGTACGTAGCAGGATGAGATTGCTGTTTGGTGAGGGCTCAAGAGGCACAAGACAAAGCCGATCTGCCGGCAGGTTTGCCTTTCCCGCAGCCCTTGTTACGGCAACATCTGGCGGCTGACGGGGATGGAGCTGGTCTGAAGCTCACCTGTGCAGTAACACTCTCAGTCACAGCCCTCCACTCCGAGGGGAACTAAAGCTCCTCCCGGCAGCGGCGAGGCCGCTCTAAGCCCGGCGCCCGGAGGCACACGAGAGGGAGGGAGGCAATCGGCCAGTGGTCCCTCTTTTCCCAAGTTGATCTGCTGAGGCAGGTTTCCCGGGGCGGCTGCTGGGAGCGACGTCCCTTCTCCCGGCCCCACTCGGACAAAGCTCCTCTTGGCTCGAGGGGAAGGGGCCCCTGAGAGGCTCCTCTCCGCGGGTCGGCGGGGTATGCCACACTTGCCGCCGGAGCAGCCCCTGGTCCCTCGCCCAGCTCTGGCTGTGGGTCCTGCGGAGTGTCCTTAGGAGACCTCCAGGGGGATCTACGGCAAACCGCATTGCCGCACTGGACCTCCTTCATCCGGCACAGGGGGCTGGCAGGAAGGGCCCTTACACAAGCTCGGGCCAGGCAGGTAGCGCTGGAGGAAAGGAATTCTCTTGATTCCCCGTGGGGGTGGAAACCGAGACATAATGAAAGAGGGGAGAAAAAAGACCCAACTCCGAGTCCGACCCGTCTGCGCGCAGCAGTATCCGATCCTGCCTCCGCCACCTCCCATCGAGGCCAGAGACAAGCTCTGGGGGTCTCCAGTGAGGCCAGGCTCCCGCATGATGAGACAGCTGAGCAGGTCACATGCGTATGCAAAATTGAAGTGTCCCTGTGGCCTAAGACAGCCCTCTGGCGAGCCACTGAGGATCCAGCGGATCCAGCAGCGGTCCTTAAGGAGAGGACCCTGCGGGAGGGCGCGGGGGAAGCGGGACACTGGGTGACACCGACTCTGCCCCAGCTCCCAGCAAGAGCGTGGCTGTCTCACGCTTTCCTTGCTCTCCGGGACACTCAGATGGGTTTGCCGCTTTCTCTTAACGACGTGTTAGTTGCTTTGACCGTTTTAATAACTTTGCCGCCACTTGTTCCAAGCAGCCCCTCTGGACACCAGACAGTGTCTCATTAGGGCTTTCC
>NW_005841835.1:4598327-4599131 GCF_000455745.1 Alligator sinensis
CGGAAAGCCTTCGACCTCAATGCGCAGCGCTGAGTTAATTTGGCTTTGCACTGGGAAACCCCCCCCCCCCTTTTTTTTTTTCTTGAGGGCACGGGGGGAATAGACAGAGCTCCCACGTGAGGCTGGGGGTTGCAGAGAGAGATTCCAAACGCATGCTTTGTTCCAGCAGGAATAGGGTTTTCGTTTGTGGCATGTTAGACGGATTTAGGGCAAATGAAAGAAATCCGCTTCTATTGTTCTGCACGACCCGATAGAAACCAAGTGGGGAAGTCTAGGCTACGCTCCCCAGCCCCAAGTCCGCGGCCGCAACACCTAGTACCAGCGCCACCTGCAGGAGGCCTCGCGGCCTCGCCTGGCTTGAGAGGAGCTGCGAGGTTTCTAGCCAGGCTCGGTGCTCACTGGGAGAGGGACTCCCCCCAAAATAAGAGCTGTCCATCCCCCGTGATGCTCTGAGCTGAACCTGGACTCCTGACCCCCAGCTCTGAGGGCTCAGCTGTCCTAATGTGTATGTGTGGGAGAGCCCCTCTCCCAGGAGGGCTGATTTCTGCGGCGCTCACTTCGAGATTTCAGCCCTGTAGCTGGGCCAGGACAGGTGGGAAAGAGAGCTCTGCCTCTGTCCCGCGCAGCGCAGGCCTGCCCCCTCCACAGTGCCTTCCCCCGGGGCCAGGGGACCGGTCCTGTCCGTCACAGCCCCGCGCCTGGCAGGGGCACAGCAGGCCTCTAACGCCAGCCCGGCGGGACATCCCCACGAGGCAGAGTTGACACGCGGCAGCGCTTCTCTAGTAGCTGGTTCCTGGGCTCTGA
>NW_005841835.1:4599162-4608906 GCF_000455745.1 Alligator sinensis
CGCAAGCAAACCTTGGGCAGAGTCGGTCTTTCCTGCTTCCAATCCAAAAGATGTCAACAAAGTCTAAGGGGGGAGAGAGAGGCTTATTGTTTTCCACCCCTTTGATAGATCGGGTCGTGCTCTAGGTAACCTCCTGCCTTCCCTGCCAGGCAGGTGAGGCCGCTGGATCTGAGGGAAGAGAAGGAGAAGGATTTAGGGTCACCTTCCTAAGCCCTCGGCATTGAGGCCACGAGGCTTGGCAGGGCTGCAGGTGACTGCCTTCGCTCTCGGCTCCAGGGGCTGAATTCCTCCCCCTTGAGTTTCGTCTTGGCTCATTCTGTCCCCACGGTTGACCCGCACCAATTTTTTAACCTACTATTGCCCCAGCATGTCTGCTTATTGCCTTTCTCTTCCCTATTAGAGCCCGCCTCACATTTGCTCTTTTATAAAAGGAGGGGGCATATTGATATGCACTTTCATACCTATGATTTATACCAAGGCGTGCCCACCACACCGCGGATCCTCTGATGGGGATTTGAAAATAAAACAGCGTATCCCGCAATTTACCCTTAAGCATTTGTAGTGTACTTCTGATGTACAGCGGGAGATCTGCGTACAGATCAGGGACAGAGGGACATGTGGGCCTGAAGCGACAGTGTAGCTGGTACAGAGGGCTATGATAGGGGAGAGGGGCAGAGAAGGTTAGTGGCAAGAACAAGGACTTGCCTTCAGGGAACTTTTCTACCTAACGCTGTGCACTGTGTAGCCCGGGTTGCGAAGTGCCTATTTAGTGGAAATCAATTGCACATGCCTGGAAAGGGGAACCGCGAGCCCTTTTTTTTTTTTTTTTTTTAATAAAGAAAGATGTTGGCTGATAGGACCGGATCGCAGCCCGTGATTATTCCGAGAGCTGCAGCTAGTCTTTTTCCTTACGCAGAAGAAAAATCCTTTTGAGCTCCAAATTGAGCTCCTTTCTGTCTGTGGTGTACCCCTCGGTACGGGGATACTTGCTGTTTCGCATGCTCCACCTGGTCTGCAATGGCCTCCAGCTCATAACTGCATTCACTTCGACACTGGTCATTATCTCATATACGCCCGCCTTACATTCATTTGTGGTCCAATACAGCAACTCTAGCCCGGGACGAAGGTTTTAGGGCCACCTCGGTTCTCCTTGAGCTCACTGAATCCGCATTTCTCCCTGGCTGTAATACAGCGGGATTTCACACCGCCTGCCTGGCGGGGTAGGGGGGCGAGGGCTTGCTTTTCACCCTGTAGACACAAGTCTTGTTTAATTTAAGCTCAGCAGCCTGCTTGGTTGTCTCCTCAGACAGGGATCGGATTGTATGTATCTGGACAGGAGGGCTCCAGTTCCTGGGAGTGATTGTAATTAAAAGCACTCAATGCTGATCCGCCGGACAATCAAATCATGCGAGTAACGCGTTTGGCCAAGAACAGACAGATCCCACGGCTGAATTTCACGCTGTCTCATCATGGTTTCATTTACACACTGTTTTTTTTTTCTCCCAGGAGATTTTACCCTTAAAAGATATAGATATCGATATAGATAGATATTTTAAAATGTTGAATCGGCTCTTCACTGCATGGCAGACAGTGTGAGATTTTCGGGGGGACAGATGAAACTGGCCCTCGGAAGTTGGTTGGGAAAGACATTTGTGTTGAAAGCTTCAATCTCTCCAGCAGAGTTATTCTTACAGTCAGAACGAGAAATATATACTCCGAAAGCGACAGCGAGATGAATGAGATGAATGATGAAAGCCAATCCACTCGTGATAACACAAGAAGGAAATAACAGTCGGAAAAAAAAATGTCTCTGGGAAAGGAGCTGTCTCACTCGGTTTACCTTAGCGAGCCCCTTGTGGAAACAACCTTCCCCCTACTTTATTATAACTGTCTGCTTTTAATTACACTAAATGATTTTTTCCTCGAGTTTAGCTCGCTGCGGGGCATGGGGAATCGCCGCACCCACGGCTCAGGCGGGGACGCTGTGCGCTGCCCTGTTCTGATCAGCCTTCGACCAGCTCCAGAAATGGACTTTTTGTAAGTGGACTCTCTTTTGTATTTATTTCCCTCAAAAAGCCCCCTGTCTTTCTTAGCAATAAATTTAAAAATCCGTAAAGAAATAGAAAAGATCCGGTTCATTTGTCTCGATCCAGGTACAAACAGCAATGCAGAAATAGAAATAGAAAATCTGTAACGACTTCACTTCGAGTTGGACCGGATTAACACCTTGCCTCTCAGAGCCTTATTCTTGTTTAAACTGATAAAAACCTTAAGGGCAGTCTGGGGCGGTCTCGCCCTAATTGGCCCCCACTACTTGCAGCCCGGGAGATTCCTCCTCCTTCAAGGCTGCGTCCTGAGCACTCAGGGCGGTTCTCCTGATGGCAAGCCTCTGAGGTCCCTAATGGCTCTAAGCTAGTGCGAGCTCCAGAGCCTGCCTTTTGACACGGGGGAATGGAGGTGGCGACAGAGACACAGAGCCGGGCTCAGTTCTGGCCCCAAGTAAATGCGCCACGCGCGAGTGGTCCCCGAGTCCTCGCAGTGCCGCCCACAAGCCGCTGATGTGATCGGGCAATGCTCTGACCGCCGCTGCCCCCTTTGCCTGCCCAGGCTCGGTGCAGCTGCACCGCCGCCTCCCGCCCAAGTGCCGCCCCCCGCGCGGCCACGGCGGTGCACTGCGCTGTGGCGCGCACACCTCCCCCGCCTGATGTCTGCCCCAGTGCTTGCAATGCCTGGGCAGCACCACCAGAGCCTTCCTCCCTCCTGGGCTCGGGCCTGCGTCCTCACCCACCCACAGCTCCTAGGAACTTTCAAAGATACCTGCGGGGGTGGGGGCGGATTGCCAGGGAAGCAAGACCTGGCCCCTCCCACGGTTCTTGCAACATTTCCTTTCGCGATTCATATTTTAAAATGAATCTTTAAAGCCAAATCCACAGTTTATTTAAAATAATTGAGTGGACTTCCTGTTTATGAGCTCTGTCCTGGGCTAAGTCCATGCAAGTCTGAATACATTACCTCAGGAGATGGTTATCCCAGCACGACGAGAAGAAACGCCCTTTCTTTATTTTAATATAATAATGCTTATTTCCTCCCTTTCAGTCCCCCCACTCAGCCGGCTTTAACCCTCCCCCCTGCACTTTTGCCTCCCCCTAAATCAAAGAGAGGCCCTTTTGCAAAGACTGGACCAGGGCTTTGAGCCGCCCTTGGGGGGCTCCGCTCTGTGCTGGTAGATCTCAGGAGCTGGAAGGGGACGGGGCAGGGGCTGCACCCGTGAGAAGGCTCCCAAACGCTACAGCAGTGGCCTGGAAATAGCTCGGGCAATTCCTCCTGCCGCTGCTCCCGCCTTCCCTGGGAACACCCTCATGCAGCGGGGTAAGAGTCATCCCTAAATGCAGTTTGAAGCCCCAAGAAGCAAAGAGCTCAGTTCCTTCCTTGCTGGAGTGCAAGTAACCACTGCCTGTGCCAGAGAGGGTGTCTATCTGCCCAAAGACAACCTTGAGTCCTTGCAAGGAAGTAAAAAAAAGTGTCCCAGTTCGGGGATTAAGGGCAGTCGTCTACTGCAGTGGGAACCTATGGATAGGGGGCCTTGCACTGTGGGCGGAACATGCGCCTGGACTCGCTGTGACAATATGCCCATGGCAGGCAATGCTTTCTTTGCCAGGCCATGCTCTCCAGCCTCCTCCTCCAGGGACCTTCTGCTCCCTCAGGTGGTGGCGAGGCCCTCACTGTGGGGCTGAGAAATCCCCAGTCCCCAAAGCCTGGTGCATGTCAGGACACTTCGGGACACCCCCTAAGGCAACAGTCAGCCAGCATGACAGCAGGGGGGCTCGATGTGCCGGCCGGGCTGAGCGGGGACAGCACAGGGAAGCTCCCTGAGAGGGTTTACCCTTCCTGCGGTTTGAGGGACAGGAGGCTGGAGCTGCCCCTGCGGAGAGATGGAGACAGAGGAGGAGTCCACCAGGCAGGTCCGCGGGACGTGTCTCCAGGTAAGGTTGACCCCAGATTCACAGATTCATAGATGCTAGGGTCGGAAGGGACCTCAATAGATCATCGAGTCCGACCCCCTGCATAGGCAGGAAAGAGGGCTGGGGCTAGATGACCCCAGCTAGATGCTTATCTAACCTCCTCTTGAAGACCCCCAGGGTAGGGGAGAGCACCACCTCGCTTGGGAGCCCGTTCCAGACCTTGGCCACTATAACTGTGAAGAAGTTCTTCCTAATGTCTAGTCTAAATCTGCTCTCTGCTAGCTTGTGGCCATTATTTCTTGTAATTTCTTGTTTTTCAGGGTCTCTTGGAAAGCAGGAGAGTGTCTGTCGCTGCACTGATCAAGGCCAAAACGACATCCCTAAGCTGGGCAGCGGGGGCGCTCCCTCGGCGGCATCAGAAACTCCCCGCAGTTCATCGCAGCTCATCCTCCTAACTTCAGGACAGCCCTGGCCTTAAAGTAGGCGGGGGCCTCTCCTCCTTCCAAAGCTCTGGGGAGTAGCGGGTGCCTAAGCAGAGACTTGGTGTGGTGGCCTGGGGGCATCTCAGGGCTCTGCCTCCCCAGTGCTGATCTGATCTGCTCGCCAGATCAGCTTTCACTGCAGTTTACGGAACACCGCTCACGTACCAAAACCCACTGAAATAAACTGCACAATGCTGGCCTGATTCCCTTGGTGTTATCACAACCCCATCAGCCAGCGGTGCAAACAGCGTCTAACTGCGCCTCGCACTAAGCCCTCTCCCATCACCAAGCGCAACTCCCCTATGTACAGAGGCAAGACAGGACGGGGACGTCCGCTAAGCACAACACCTAAATAATAGCGTGCTATTCTCCCCGTGCTTTTGTTAGCCGAGTTTCTCAAAAATACGCAGCCAAGGTAGTACACAGAAAGTTTGCGTGAGATATGGGCGTCTCTTCTCGACAGTAAAACCCTGCGGGAGCAACCGCACGCATTGTAAACATCCAAGAAGACCAGGATAAATGCCATTCTTTTTTATGATGTCCAGAGACACGATTTAACCGTGAGGTTATGAGCTTGACAAGTCCAGAGAAAGTTTCCTTTTCTTGGAGTCTCAGACCAGCAGAGACTCCCTATGCCTGAAGAAGAGTGACTGCGCCCGAAAGCTCGCTAAGAACTTTTTTCCAACTACTCAGTTGGTCTAATAAAAGATATCACATCTACCCAAAGAACATCGCCTGCCTAATTCCAGAGAAAGGCCTTTATAAATCCGAATCACCTCTCCCTCTGTATTGATTGAGGATTGTTGTCTTGATGCTCTTAGCATTCTTAATGTAACAGATCGCATTTGGACACTCCTTGTCATGGATGCAGTTTGCAGCATATTTTCAGATGCATCAATATGCTCCTAACTTTCTTTAAAATTTGTCTTTTGGTACTGAATTTTTAAATGACAAAAGGTTCCACCTCCAAAAAAAACCAACAAAACCCCCCCAAAACCTGTAGCGAGTACCTCCAGCTGTCTGGGGGCTTGATACGGTGGGGGAAAGTATTCTGCTCAGGCTACTTAGAGTTATAATAAAAATGGCTAAAGTTTTCAGCTTGGAACGCGGCATCGATTGAGGCCTCATTAAAGAAAAGGGTCCGTTTAATTTGAAAAAAATGACTTAATAGAGATTACTACAACTTTCTTACTCGTCATGCCCGATAGATATTTTTCTGTAAATTGTGCAGGTGGGTATTAAAACAGATGTTCGCTCTGTGAGTTCATGTGCTGGCTCAAAGTAATGAGGTTTTTTCCGGTAAAAAGATTTTGGAGCATTAAGATGGGAAAGAAAAATAGCTACGGAAGAAGGAGGAATTAAGAGGTTTGGGTGTCTGGATGAGCAGATCGCTGCGGAAAAAAAAAAAATCTCAAACTCGTTTAACCCGGTCTGTCGAGTCTAGCTAGTGCAGTGTGTAAGGCAGGTAACCCCGAGAGCTGGAGGGAAGGAGTCGATTGCCAGGCAAATAACCCTTTTTTTTTTAGCATTTCCAGCAAAGCTCATCCTCGTCGCAAGAGCACTACATGCGCAGGATTGATACAAAACAAAACGAAGGCTGCAAAATCTAGCCCCTAAAGTTTAGAATGAGGACAGTGTTTGGTGCCTTTGCACGCATGAGGAATTTCCTTTCCTTTAGCTTTTTCTGTTAGCTGTGTACTGACCTGCTATTCTGTTGTTGGTCCTTAACGGGGTAACACGCAGGGTACCCAAGGTGGCCAACTTAATGTTGTTGGGAAAACGTTAGTTGTTGCTGTCACCTTGCTTGGAATGCTTGATCGCACAACTTCACCCCTGCTGCATCAAGCGAGAGAGTTTTGTTTTGTTCTTATTTTGTGGCAATAGACAAAATGTTTTCAGGAAACACCGGCAGCGAATGGCTACGGCGCAGAATTGGATCACCACTCTGCCTGACATTTGAGTCACCTGAACTTGGAGAGGATAAAACTTTTCCAAAAGGGAGGCAGGTGCCTGATCCTCTGGCACGAACCAAAGATTTCATTTCCCCTCGGATTAGCCCTTCCCAGCCCACATTTTTAAGAAATAACAATAGCTGTCTATGACAAAAGGACCTTTTTCACCCTGGGCACTGTTCCTCCAGGATCAGAGTGGTGCTGAATCCCCGCAGCTGGTGACAGGATCAAAAAGCTTGTGTGTGGCCGTTTTATTGGAAAGTCCTCATTTCTGGGAGCCCGGAGCAATTTACTCAGAAGCGCACGTGTGTGTTGAAGCGCATAGGGCTCCTCTAACGCGATTTGTTTGTTCTCCTACTTGTGCTGAACACGTTCCCCACTTTAGTCTGGGTCACAAACTGGATGGCTGTAGCACTGGATGCCTAGGACAGGGAGCAGTTTTATTCTTAGCCTTCCCTTCTGCTCTTCCGTGTTACATCACAGGGGCTCAGGGCGAGAAGCCGGGGCCAGAGCGGTCGGAGCGGCTCGGGCAGGTATTCGCGCGCAGGCAGCGAGGGGCAGCCTGAAACGGTGCGCCTCTGCCTGCCTGCGCCTGTCTGGGTAAAGGCCACTCCGCCGTATTTACCCCGATAACCCTACGCAGCTACTCGGAGCGGACACGGTACAAACGAGAAGTGCTGAAACATGCTCCCAGCGCGGCTCCGAGGCAGGACTCGGAGAGCTTAGGGGTGCGACACGCTGCACTGATCATGTACCAGGGCCTGATCCTGCTCGGGCCCGGACAGCACCCTCCCGTTTTCAGCCGACTTCAAGGAAGCTCTTTCCAGGAGGCGCGATACAGCTCCAGCCCATTGCAGCGGGGGCGCCACGTGCTCCGGGGCTGTCCCGTGCGGGGCTGGCTCGCAGAGGCCCCGCAGCAGCCCTGCTCCAAGCACAACTGGCTGCAGGGGCGGTCGGGGGGAGCCCGGCGCGGCCCCCGGCAGAGCGGAGAGGAGCCCGCGGACCTCCAGGGTGCCGTCTTGGCTGCTGCGGGAGGAGTGAAACGCGGCTTCTCCTCCGAGGAGACACGTAGGATTTCAGGCAAAACCAGGTCCCCCGGGTGTTTTTCCCAAACTGCCTGCCAGGCCGCCTCGGGGCTGGGGTTTGTGGGAGGCTGAGGGCAAGGCAGGGGGCTTGTGGGGCTCAGCCCATCCCTAGCGAGGCTGTAACGGGGGAGTGGGGGGGCTCACTGGTCATTTCCCTCGCAGCTGCCGCTTTCCACTGCTCTGCTTCTTCCCTGTTCTGTGGCGCCCTCTCTCGATGAAGCACACGCGAGCCGCGGGCCCGCGGGAGATCCAGCCCGCGCCCAGCCGCGCGCACCCGCCTCCGCCCGCCGGAGGCTTCCGAGCTCCTGCCCGGCCTGCAGCGCGCCCCGGGCTCCTTCACCGCGGTTGTTAAACAGCCGGACCGGGCACCGTTTCCTATACTGAGCTGCAAAAGTGCCTCTCTGTAACCCTGGACATTTATAACGGAGTCCAAGGTAACGTTTCATTCTGCACTGGAAGCAGGACTTCGCTGATTACATGCTCAATCCTCCAAGCTAGATCAAACCAGCCTGCTCACCCTCACATCTGTTTCAGAGTGTGAATCCCCTGTTAATTGCCCTGCTCCTGATTGCTTGACTTGTTTACTTCAAAGCAAGACCACAGGAAACAAGATGGATATGCATTTAAAGTAATGGTGAAGTTGTTGTCACTGACAACAGATGTCTCTTTCTTGGCTCCTTTTCCATTCTAAGGGCAGAATCACAGCATTAGCTTATGGGTTTATATATATGTATACACACACACGTGTATACATACATACACACATACATACATACACCACGTTGTATCTGAACTGGCATTGCTTAGTAGGGCTGTGCAAAATTTCACCCACAGTTTTGTTTTGATGCTGTTTCGACTTGTTTCAAGCTCAAAACAACAAAATCAAAATGAAACAGAGCGCTTCAAAACAGCCTCAAAATGAAAAGAGGCAAGTTGAAATGTTTTGAAATTTTCAAAACTTTTCGAGTTTCGAAGCTCAAGCTGGGCTTTCCTGCAGGAAACAGAAACAAAAATAAGGAGAGGGAGGGGGAAGAGTGGGGAAGGGGAGGAAGGAGCGCTCTCATTATTGACTGTGTAGCTGGCCAGTGACTGTCATCCTTTCCTGAGGTCTTTTCCAATCCCAGTGCTTTGGAGGTGGGGTGGAAAAACTGCATAAAAGGCAGCATTGTTTGACCTGCCCTGCTCTCTGCCTTCGTGTCAGTTGAGCGAGGGTGCACCTTAACACACACACACACACACACACACACACACACACACACACACAGTGTCACCCACCCATGTCACAAGTTTTGCCTGTCAGCAGCCAGAGGTGCAGGGCCCCAGAACCCAGACTCCGCCTGCACCTATCTCCTTGACAGCTGGCAGGCTTCATGGCCACAGCAGGGGCTAGCAGGCCTGCAGCTTTCACCCTGCTGCACCTTAACACACAGTGTCACCCATGTCATGAGTTTTGCTTGCCTGCAGCTTGAGGTGCAGTTTCCCCCAAACCCCTGCACCTATCTCCTTGAAAGCTGGCAGGCTTTGTGGCCTCAGCAGGGGCTATCATTCCTGCATGTTTCATCCAAATCAGGCCAGAAATGACAAAGTTAGAGGCAGTTTTGAGCTTCCCATTATAGCCTATGGGCAAAAAGTCAAAACAGCATTGAAACAGCAAAAACCGGAACAGCAGTTTTAAATTTGAAATGAAACGCTGTTCCGTGGAAACGTCAGAATGCAAGTCAAAACAGAACGGTGCCGTTTTGTACAGCCCTATTGCTTAGGTAAGTAGGGCTGCAGGGTCCTTGCTAATTGTCATGCTAGTTATTTTGAGTGCCATCTGCCTATTTTAGAAGAGCTGCAGCTATCCTATTCCTTCAGTAAAATGTCTTTGCCTGCATCTGTGCTTGAGAGCCTCCAAATAAAAATAAAAAAAATCCATCATCTGGAACACAAGACCATCCCTTCCAGTTGATTAAAATGCACACGGGCCTATCCCTCAGAGAAGCTAATCTGTATTGTCACAGACCCATTTGGGGGGGTACCTGCAGAGTCTCAAGTTTCTCCCTGCTGTACTGCCTCTTTTCCAAGGAACAGACCAAGGGATAATTCCTTTACCCCTACAAGCCTCAGCTCCACTGTCCTTAGGTTAGATCACACAGCTGCAACAAGGAAATCTCTGCCCACTCCAAGGGAGCTCCCCCTGGGTTTGTGAAAGAAATGTTAAGTCCCCCTTTCCAGAGAAAGGACTAGCCTGGAATATTACTTACCTCAAAATCACTCTTTC
>NW_005841835.1:4608921-4620398 GCF_000455745.1 Alligator sinensis
ACAATTTTTTATTATGAAGAAGAAAAGCATTATACAAGCCACACTGACCATACTTTTGGAGACAGAAAAACAAAGCCAGCACAGTTTCTTATCCTCTCATTTAGCTGCATCCTAGTCTTCCTGAGAGATCTGCCAATAGCTCCAAAATTAGGCCTGCCAATAGCTCCAAAATTCAACCTGCCTGCTGATTTTGACAGCCCTGGCTGCTTGGACCATTTAACCTCCGAAGCCTTGAATCCAAAAGCCCATGACTCTATTCTAGCTAGACTCTCAAAAGCTTTCCAAAGCCAGCCCCTCTCCCCACCCCAATCAGCCTTATTCTAATTGCTCATGAGTCACTGATCCTCTAGAAATTTCTGGTCTCCCTGGCATTCCTCTCAGATGCCATTACTATAGAGTTGATTTCCTCATTACAGGCAGACAATGTCCTGGGTGTGTGCTAAATACCTTGCTTAATTATCTTCTAGCTACATGATGACATTACAACAGTACATGTACATCATACTATGATACAAAAATGACAAAACTGAATCCAGCTTCACATTAGCTTCAAATAGAAACTAAACACCACAGCAGTGAATCTAATTTGGGAGAAAATCCATGCATGACACAGGAAATCCAAGGTAATTCAGTTATGGGGTGAATCCATGACATGTATAATCCACTGATGCAGTTGGAGGCATTTAGAGACAAATATGATCATTTTCACCTGATCTGGTCACAGAAAACAGTCTATAGCCATGACCAAACACAAGTGCATGGCTGCATACTGCTTCAGAAATGAGCAATTGGGTGAAAATCTGAACCTTTATTGCATGAGGGGTCAGATGAAGATTCTTTTTTTTAAGGAAAAAATTTCCTGTTCCAAGTCAAATCAGCCAAATCAATTCCAAATCCATGAGTAATTCAAGAACCAAATGTGGCCGTACTACTGGCAAACATCCTCCACCCCTGTCCAGGGCTTCAGATGCTTCCAAATTCTTTGGCAGGCATCCTATGCACAGGCCCAAGCCTGGAAGCTTGGGGTTCAGGTGCCCTTGAGTTTGGCTTACCCTCAGCCATATGGCCACAGGAACAAGCCAGGGAGGAGTGTCCCATTTCCATAAAGTCAGCATGTAGCCGAGATCCTCCAACTGGAAGCTAGCCAGTGGAAAGCTAACCATGATGCTTTTGTAGGGAATCCTGTCCATGAGCAGACGAGGGTGCAACCCTCCACTACACAGTGACATGCATTTTAAGTGCATTACCTCAGGGTATTTCCCCTGCCACCATTGTGGTCATGGTATTTCCCTAGCCCCTGCTTTGTGGGTGTATTGGAGCCCCACCCTGAGGTGGAGGGCTCAACTCACCCACCCCAACCTCCAACACTGTCTGGGGAACCCCTAGAATGAGCTCCATCTCCTCCCTTTACCCCTCCCCTTCTGAAAACAGGGTCAGGCTGGGAGAGAGGAGGGACTGTTGCTAGGGGAAACTGGTTGCAGGCTCAAGCAGCTAGATTCCCCTCCCCCTGGAACCAACAGTGAACTTCTGTTTGGTCCTGGGGACTTTTGTAACTCAGAATGCTTCCTGCAAAGTGTTCTCAGTTACAGAGGGGAGTTGCATTTCCGACTACACCCAAAGTTCTTCTGGGAAGCCATAGCGTACATCCTCCTAAATGTTCACAGTAATTGTTTTTGGTACAAAAAGATGCATTTCAAGAGCAAAAAATGTTTTTTTTTTTAGAAATATCATTATGAACCAAGGATAAAAGTGATACATCCTTGGAAAAGATGCCTTAAACCAGGAGTGGCCAACCTGTGACACATGTGCCATAGGCAGCTGTAGGATTGGCAGACAGCACAGTTGTAGACAGGGCAGGAAGCAGAAAAGCAGCAGAATGGGCAGGGAGCACAGAGCAGGGAGAAGAAAGGAAAGGATAAGATTAGGCAGAGGAAGGGGACTGGATTGGCATTCAGGGAGGTCATGAAGCTTAATATGTGGCACTCTTACTGTAAAGGTTGGCCCCCCACTGCTTTAAACAGCATGCAGAGGGAGACACAGAGATGTGCCTCTTTCCTTTTTGTCCATTAAAAAACACTGAAGAATAGTTATTACATTGCTCACAAAGGGTCAAATCATATGAAGTGCTGAGCCCTTCCTCCAGATTGCTGAGTGTGTTCAATACTTGTAGAAAGTCAATGAATGTTGGGATGTTGGGTGCCTCAGGAAATGCTTAGTATCTTACATGATCAGGCCCATCATTTCTAGCACTCAGTCTCTTTAGACCTAGGTCTGCCACTATAGGCACTGATAGAAGTGGCATTTGTTGTGTGATTGACCCCTTGAAAGCTCTCTGCAGCCGCACCCTGACAAAAGCACATGACTGCAGAATGCTTTAAAAGTGACCAATTGCATGACAAATTAACCCTTATCTAGTTCAGATGAAGGCGCTCCAAAGCAGAGTGCCTTCATTAGCTTCTGTCAGTCCCTGTGTACAATTGGGGGATGCAGCCCAACCTTCCAGTGCTGTCTGTAGGATGGGAGTGGGGAGAAAGAAAGGGAGGGAGCTCTGGGCTGGGGTTTGCCCAGCCTGTGCTGGAGTGGGGGCAGATGGATTGGAGCCCCCTTGCCTAGCGGCTCCTCCCCCCCAGCTCCCTTCCCCTCCAGCTTAGACTAGGCAAACTCCAGCTCGGAGCTCCCTCCCTTCTCTTCTCCCAGCTCCCATCCTGATGACAGCGGGTGGGGTGGGGTGGGGTGGGGTGGGGCCAGGGGAGACAGAGGCTGTAGGCAAGCAGCCCCTCTCCACTGGATTGACGCCAAAGTAGAGTTCAATCCCCACCCCCACCCAACAGTGAACATCTGTTGGGTGTGGTGGCAACGCTCTAACTCATGGCACTTTCTATGAAGCACTACGAGTTAGAGCAGGGAGACGCACATCTGTCAGTGCCCTACAATTCACTGTGAGTAATACGCTACTCAGCAACTACGTTTGTTGTTTCAGATGAATTTGCTTTTAGAGTAAGGTATTGCTCAACACTAGCAAGGGAAACAGAACTGCTTTTCTGATAATAATACAAGTGTTTGAGTCATCATCCGACTTCTTCCTAAATCCTCTTCCCTTTCATTATGAGTGTTCATAAGACATCCTAGAAAAATGACAACAGTAAAGTGTGGAAGCATCCAGATCCTCACAGACTGAAGGACAAACCTTGTCACTGGAAAAAAAAGGATACAGAGTATTCCATTAAACCTTCTCAAGGAATAGTCCTGGTTATAACAAGAGAACATACCAGCAATAAATCACTTAAGTGTTTCATCACATGCTTCAACTACATCTTGTTCTTGGACTAACCACAAGAGCAATATATTGTTCCATTGACCTAATAAATCTATTGACTAATCCTTCTTGATTAGTTTGTAACCAAACCGCTGTGGCTATTTGTAAATTTTGGGCAGGCTTACAGGGGTGACAAAGAGTTTGAGTATAAAATTAACTTTCTCCTGCAAGGATAAAGGACTAAACGAATAATCACTGGGCACATCTACACAAGATGCTTTACTGTGGAGCTGACTAATTAGCTCTGCAGTAAAGTGTCACCATCTATACATGTGGTGCTATTAGGCTAGAGGAAACTAATTAACTCCACCACACGATAATACTTCCTGACACAAGTACTATCCTATAGCAGAGTTATTTACTCCACTGCAACACATGTGTAGACAGTGACTGGGGTTAGTTGGAGTACAAGGGTGCTACAATGTTGGGCTGACTGCTGCCTGCTGGGATAATAAAATAATTATCTTTTTCTGCAAGCTTTTGGGCGCACACACCTGTCCTCTGGGCATGTGTGCCCAGAAGCTTGCAGAAAAAAATATATTTTTGAAAATTCTTAGTTGGTCATCCCCCCCACTGGGACCCCCTCAGGCCCCAGGGGAGGCGCACCCAGGCCTAGGGTCAGAGAGGACCTAGTCAGGGAACTTCTGGAGGGACTGGACATATTTAAATCAGAAGGTCCTGATGATCTCCACCCCCGAGTGCTGAGGGAATTAGCAGAGGTCATTGCAGGACCCCTGGCACGACTTTACAAGCACTCATGGTGCTCTGGCATGGTGCCAGAGGACTGGAAAAGGGCCAATGTGGTTCCCATTTTCAAAAAAGGGAGGAAGGAGGACCCAGGAAACTATAGGCCTGTTAGTCTTACCTTGGTCCTGGGTAAGCTTTTTGAGAGAATTATCCTGGCGCACGTCCATGAGGGGCCAGCAGGGGAGACTATGCTTAGGGGCAACCAACATGGGTTCATTAGAGGCAGGTCCTGTCAGACCAACCTGGTGGCCTTCTATGACCAGGTCATAAAATCCTTGGATGCAAGTGTCATGATGAACATAGTCTTTCTGGACTTTAGGAAGGCCTTCAACACCGTCTCTCACCCCGATTCTCATTAAAAAGCTAGGAGACTGTGGTGTCGACACCTACACAGTCAGATGGATCACTAACTGGCTGGAGGGTCGCACCCAGAGAGTGGTGGTGGATGGGTCATTTTTGACCTGGAGGGATGTGGGCAGAGGGGTTCCGCAGGGCTCGGTCCTCGGGCCCACACTGTTCAACATCTTCATCAGTGACTTGGATGAGGAGGTAAAAAGCACCCTGTTCAAATTTGCAGATGACACTAAGATGTGGGAAGAAGTGGGCATGCTAGAAGGGAGGAACAGGCTGCAATCGGACCTGGACAGGTTACAAAGGTGGGAGGATGAGACCAGGATGGGTTTCAACACTGACAAGTGCAAGGTACTGCACCTGGGGGGGAAGAACCAGCAGCATACTTACAGGCTGGGGAACTCCCTTCTCGTCAGTGCAGAGGCAGAAAAGGATCTTGGAGTTATTATTAATGTCAAAATGCACACATGGGCCGACAGTGTGGGGACACGGTCAGCAAGGCCAACCGTACCTTGTCATGCATCCACAGATGCAGCTCAAGCAGGTCCAAGGAGGTGATCCTCCCCCTCTATGCAACACTGGTCAGGCCACAGTGGGAGTACTGCATCCAGTTCTGGGCGCCGCACTTCAGGAGGGATGTGGACAGCATGGAGAGGGTCCAGAGGAGGGCCAACCACATGATCAGGGGTCAGCAGGGCAGGCCTTATGAGGAGAGGCTAAGGGACCTGAACCTGTTCAGCCTCCACAAGAGAAGGCTGAGGAGGGATCTAGTGGCCGTTTACAAAGTAGGCAGGGGGGGACCAGCAGGCATTGGGAGAGTCCCTGTTCCCCCGGGCACTACTAGGAGTGACACAAAATAAGGGTCACAAGCTGGCAGAGGGGAGATTCAGGCTAGACATCAGGAGGCGCTACTTCACTGTCAGGATGGCTAGGATCTGGAACCAACTTCCCAGAGAAGTGGTGCTGGCTCCTCCCCTGGGGGGCTTTAAAAGGAGGCTGAATGAACTCCTTGCCGGGATTGTTTGCCCCCAGTACTCTTTCCTGCCATGGCAGGGGGTCAGACTTGATGATCTGCTCAGGTCCCTTACCCTACCAACTATGAAACTATGAAAAGGTATCATCTCTGAACCAAGAGTTCTAGATTTTTGCATTGCTTTGCATTAGTAGTGTAGATGCGCCCATTGTCAAGTCTGCTGCTGTGGTTTTAAAATGTACTAAAAGCATTAGAGTTGCTGTAAGTAGAAGCATTTTATCCCCTAATCCAAATGGCTATAAAAAAGATTCTGATACTTACATTTAAAATAAGTAGCATCTTATTCTACAAATAGTATAATTTTAATCAATGAGACTGCTTATGGAGTAATATTTTATTGAGTCTGAGTAACGGTTTCAGAATCTGGTCTAATGTTCGCTTTCCAAGCTGAAAACAATTCTGTTGAATTGTAAATGAAAATCTGCTCCTAGATCCCCCTGTACCTCTTCTGTTTTGGCCTGAATGCTCCAGTCCTGGCCTTACTGTACAGCATGAGCAGCTAAGCTGTGTGCTAGAGAGTTCAGTGGGACCTACAGGATGAGTTATTACTCTTTCCTATCATCCATTTCCTGAATAGTATTCTATTTTCAAAGTTGAAGAAACATCTTCAATACATCTACTCATCTCCTCCTATAGATGTCTATGGAAAATGGCAGAAGGATCTGTGTAGTGATAGATGCATGAACCCCATTCAAAACTTACATCATCCCATCCTTCAATCTCTGTTGTCTCATTTTATGCAGAAGAGCAAGGAAATTTCCCCTTTAGTCCTATCTCCTCTCCAACATTATAGAATCTCAGTTCTTTTGTAGACAGGGCCTTGTGCATCTAAGAAGGAGGAAGCAGAAGTTACTTGCACATAAAGGCTGCATACAGATGTTAAAACAAACAAAACCAAAAAAACCTCTGTGCTTTGCCAGAAGCAACAGCACATTAGTTCATCCTTGCTCCTCAGTGGCTGTATAAATCAGGTGCTTCAACTGGTGCTTCAACTGAGCGATTCAACCAGCTATTAGATAAAAGTGCCAAAAAAACCCTACTAAAGTGTTCGATCAATACAGATGCTCAGTGAGCAGGGTTCAACTAATGCATTGCCTCTTCTGGGCATGCACTGGGCTCAATGCAGGAGCACGCCAAGTTTAAAGTGCCATTTTTGGGGTGTATTTTTAACAACATCTGTGGAAAAACTCTCAGTGGAATGGGAGAAATTTCCATGGTCTGTATCTGACATATCCTGAAAACATCATAATGGACTCAGTTCAGGAATTCAGCTAATCCTTTTTTTCATTCTTTTATCACTGTTAATGAAAAAACTCCCAATAACTCAGAACCAGTTTAATCATTTAACTTGACTGACTGAAGAATTTTACTATGTGATTCCTACATCAAGTTCATAACTTCTGAATGAGCTAAAGCATCTCTCTTATATAGATCCTAAATGTTTGCAATGACATCTGAGCTTGATTTCAGTACGACAAGTGATGAGAACCCGCTATGTCTTCAGGTAAGTTGTTCCAGTTGTTATTTCCTGTCACACTTAAAAATGTGCATATTGTTTCTAGTATGAATTTGTCTGGCTTTGGCTTTCAGTCTCAGATCCTGATGTGGCTTTACCTGCAAATGAAAGAGCTCTCTACTGTCTGATAGCTGGAAGAGTCCTGTGGTTGTTAGTCCAATCTGTTTTTACTTCTTTCTTTACTGTTACTTCTTTATCACCAGCTTTGATCTTTAATATATCCTCTCAGAATAAGTATGTAAACTCAGACTTCTTTGGGATTCTAAATATTAAAAGAATCCCTGAGACCAAGAAAGTGATTTCTAGCCTAGTGAGCATGGCATCTAACTATCCCAATTTCAGGATAAGTGAAATAGACAGTTCATAAAAAAAAAACAAAAAAAACCAGAACAAATTTACAATATTTTTTAAACAAAGCCTCTAACTGGAATTCTTTATTCTCTTAGTTGGACTGTTCACTTGAGTAATGGCTGCAGGACTGAACCCAAAGTGATGCTGTTATAGATAATATAGCGGGTATGTTTACCTACTTATCTTTGTTAATGCTTCAAAATAAAAATTAGAAACAAAAGACCACATGGATACATGGAATACCTTTATTGGTTTATATACAACAAAGTTAAGGATAACTGATTTTGCTGTTGACCTAAGAGAAAAAAAAAGGAATATGAAGTGGCCCACTGCATTATTTACCTTCCCTGAAGATTTTCCTAGGCTTGCAGAATGAGCTATACTGGCATAATGGGGTGTGTGTAGACGAAACGGGGGCTCTAAATTTAAGCGGTGGGTTTTTAAAAACACAGCTTCAATTTAGGACCATGTAAACCCCCCACATCATGCACACATCTGTGAACTTACCTGCCTCTCCAGCAGTGAAGAGGAGGGGGTGAGCTGCTGGCAGGTGGAGCAGTCCCTGGGATGCAGGGGGGCTGGTGCTTCCCTCCGCGGCAGTGGCGGCCCCCCCACCAGGTGGCACCCAGGTGGCACCTGCCCACAGGCACAGGCACTCAGATGGTCCCGGGGGGCACCACAGCCACGGAGGGAAGCACTGTGCCCCTGCACAGCTCAGGCAGGGTGGGGGGCAGGAAGAAGATCACCACTTTTTTTTTTTTCCTTGGGAAGAGCCTGCCTTCCTGGGCTTCTGCCAGGCTGCCTGACCAGGCTTCCTGCAGAGCCCCTGAGTTGCATGGAGCCCAGTGCTTTGGTCCGCGGCTGTAGGGCAGCAAACTAAAACTCCTCAGAGGACTTTTAGTTTGCTGTGCCCCAAGTCATTTAAGGCACTTTACACCACCGGATTTGCTACAGCAGCTGGAATTACTGCACAATACACCGCTGACACGTACAAACACCAGCACCATTAAAGCGGTGCAAAAGCTATAAAGTGTCTTGCACACATGCCCCTCCTTGTTTCGTCTACACATGGCCATGGTTGTAAGTCTTGCGACTGTTACTGCATGGGGCTATTTGAGTGAGTAAGTATTATAGGATCATGTGCATTGTCAGCAGGGTCAGGTGTGTGTATTTACAGGTATCAGTGACTTTGAATCATGCAAAAGTAGAACGACAGTAGCATGTAAGGAGCCATCCAAATAGCATTGCACTCTGTTCTTTTGCTTTCTACACATAATTAATTTCGTATTTCTGTACTCAACAATGTAGAGCTGCTTTCTCATTGTCCTTATTTTCAGTCATATGGAGCTCCATATTGCAGGGTGCTGAATCCAAGGTGCAACACTGGATTAAACAATGGCTACAGGGTTTGCCTGTCTACATCCACTAGGGACTGTAGCTTTGTTGTAAGAAGAGAAAAATAGAAGGTCAGCCCAGGTTTATCCAGGTATCAATCTGTCACATTCCACGGGGCCTTCCCCACGCTCGGCCTTTGTTACCAGGACTGGAGGTAGCTGCGTTTAGAAACTCACTGCAGGTAATACTAGAAAAGAACAAGCTAGATTTCCATAACAGAGACTTATCTACCAGTAAATTCAATGCTGTTCCTGAACTGGACCTTTACATTCATAAAAGGTGTTATAATTACGTGATGGTAACAATACTGTAATTTAGTGCCAAAGAGGTGTACTGTGAATTGGCTGATGTGTGATGCTGTGTAGTGGTTAGCTGTATCTCATCATTTACTACAGGAATAATAAGGCAGAGAAGTCTGGTATGATCCTGATCTCAATGGAGACACGGGGGGAAGGCTCAAAAGCCTGTGTTTCTGTGAGTGTCTATCTATGGAAGAGCTGGTCTGTGGTGTGTTTTGTGCCAATTAGTGAACTTGGGTCCGAGTTCAGTTTCTAAGCTACTGGTTATAGGGGAGCCTATATCAATTAGGCTTTCTGTTTCATGGAAAGCCTACACCGTAAAAATTAATTGATGAATAGGCTAAATATGGTTTTACAAAACCCACAAAAGTAGTCAAATTAGGAGTATACAGAACTCAGGGAGACCTACCTCTTATATACATTGTCCTTTTGTCCATTCCCTTACTCACTTCAAGGCCATAACCTGAAGTAATATAATCTAAGTAGGTGCCTCACATTCACTTAAGGACACAGGAATTTTTTTTCTAGAAGTAATAATTATTACTTATATATATCTGCACCCCAGAATTTAATGTAATTCACTTTCCTCAACCTGCAGCTACTTTCCTCCCCAGCACTCCTCCTCACTGTATTATATATTATTGTTGTGATAATGAAGCCAGCTAGTATAGGGCATGAAGAGGTGTGAGTGAAGTGTAAGCAAGCCTGTGAAGTGTGTAAAGTTTACTTTGTGCATCTGCAGAGCCTGCTGGAGCACATACTCTGGAGTGTAACACCCTTACTCACACAGACACTGCTTAACCCTGTACAGAACTACCCTTTTTTATGTTACAGACGAGTAGACTTTCTTTTTCTAGAACTGGAAGAAGCTACTATAATTTGGGATTCAACTTTGCAAAATTATTCAATGACTTTTTGAACATTTTAGAATTTCTTTTAATCCTATGTTTCAAAGGTGAAACATTTCTCAGTTTTCTTACATGGACCAAAAGTTTTACAAGTCTGGAAAATTAAATTCTAGTGATGAGGGAATAACAGAAAGTTTGACCAGTTCTACATTTTCTTGTCTCCATATTGTTATATTTTGAACTTGCCAACAATTAAGATTGTTTGCACTTATTTCTACTTTTGTTGTTGACTTTTCATTGTAACCCAGGTATTTGTAAAGTGTTCCCTAGTGCAGAACTGCCTAAACTAGCTACAATAGATAGAATTCAGTCACTGAATGAAATATGGGGCTACATGAATAAGTATACAAACAAGGGTCGAATTACAGGGGAACTTGGAGGGGAGGGGCTGAGACCCACCATAAGAGACAAGAGCCCCCCTGGCTTGACCCATGCCTCAGGCAGTGGCAGCGATGGCGGCTCCTTCGGGCTTCTGGCTGCCACTGCCGCAGACCCCACTGAGAGTGGGAATGTAATTTGAACGCTGAATACAAAGTAACTAAAAGATAAAGCTTACTTGCTTTGCATTGGAACTCATACAACATTTTAGACACTGTTCTGGCTCAGGTTATGTAACCTGGGCGGTACTCCAAAAGGTACCTGTAACAGGTGGCCGCTTGGGGCTGGGCTAAAATGTGGCCCGCACACCTGCTCCTGGGGCAACCACCTGCCTTCTCGCCTGCCATGCCTTGCTGTTAATTAATTAATTGATGTTAATTAGCGGGAGGCTGCCCTTGTACTGCCCTGCTGCCAGGGGGCGCTATCTGCGGCTCCGTTTCCTCCCCTACACCGCAGTCCACACCTCGCTGATGGACTAGCCGTTGTCTTAGCCTTATCACAATCGGGCCCCTCTTTATCCTCTCTGGGCCTTCCTTCCAGCGATCTCTGGGGCCTCCGCGTCCACACTGGGACTTCTCAGTCACTGCGCCTTCTCTGGGGCTTTCAGCAATGCTGCCCCCTCTTTGGGGCTCCCCGTGCCCGCCCTGGGCTCCTTGGTAAGGCGGTCTCCCTCTCTAAGACTCCTCAGTAATGCCTCAAGTGTTGCCCCCTCCTCTGGGGCTCACCACGCTTGCCCTAGGGTTTCTCAATAGTGCCCCCTCTCTGGGGCTCACCACGCCCGCACTGGGGCTTCTCAACAGTGCCCCCTCTCTGGGGCTCACCACGCCCACACTGGGGCTTCTCAACGGCCCCTCTCTGGGGCTGGGGTCTATGCACCCTGTACGCCATGCCCTTACTGGCAATGGGGTCCCCACACTACTGTGGGGCCCCTATGAGGCCTCCTCCAACCCCTAATAGCCTCACCCAAACCACCAGTGTAACAACAAAATGAAATAGAAACTTGAGCCTCTTGGCTCTAACCTGGCTATAACAACATTGCTCAAGCATCTTAGAGCTGCCATAAGCTGTACCTGTGGTCAGGCTTCTTCCTGCATCCTGGCTTAGGGAGCTCCTGCCTCTGGCTGCTGGCAGGGAACTGCCTCTGGCCTCCTGTCTGTGCTTTATATAGGAGCCCGGCCCCGTC
>NW_005841835.1:4620901-4636807 GCF_000455745.1 Alligator sinensis
CCTGCAAGAGGAATTTCTCCTTGTTAGCTCACTCACCCCAAGTCACCAAAGTTGGGACTTTAACTCAGATCTCCCACCTGGCAGGCAGAAATGCTGCCCCACAGCCACCAGTGCTGGTACTGCTCCAAGCTGCTAGGGGTCTTGACCTTCCTGGAGCCCCAGCCTCACGTCGAGCTGCCTGGTCTCTGATTGGAGGAGCTGGAAGCCGAGCAGGGAACCTCTCAGGTCGCTGCTCAAATCCTTGCTGAAGCAGGGAAGCCTCTCCTGCCGGCCACACGCCGTGCTGCTGAGGGTCCCACTACTGCCTGCAGGTCCTGCTCCTTCAGGCTCTTCTGGGGCAACTGCTCCTGCCCCGCTGGCTCAGCTCTTGCCAGCTCTTTGAAGCTCCTTCCTCGTGGTCCCTCACTGGTCTCTTCTCTGAGTCAGCCGTGCTGCCCCTTTTATCCCCCTCCAGGTGACCCAAGGGGCCAATCAAGGGACATGAGGGGTGAGTCTCTGAGGCCTGATTGGTGAGGAAAGGGAATCCCAAGTCCTCCAATCATCTTTTGCCCTTTCAAAACCCCTGGGCTAGGTCACTGCCAGCTAGCCCGTCACAGTTATATAATTCACTGGTGTTTTACAGGTCCTGCTTTGGGCCATTTCACAGAGGCTATGATTTTGCACCACATCATGGAAGAGGTGTTGCAGTCCATACTTCAGGATACTTGGTTCTTTAGCCCGAGCTGTAGCAACTTATGATCTTAGCAGTGGAATTTCTCTGTTCAAGTCTTAGTGTGTTTATCAGAATGGTAGGCATAACTGGACAGCCACTGAAGCAATAGTAGCTGACCACCCACGTCCATCCTGCATAACTCCATTGGCTTATTTGTTCAAAAATGTAACTTTAATATCAGAGGTAGTGGAAATGCTCAAGGGGAAAATGTAGTTGAAAGTCATCAAGGAGTTAATAACTAACACTGTTTATGTAGAACTTCAGTATTTTGTAAGCAAGCTGTGTCTGTCTGTATATTTGTACAGCAGTAAGCTCAGTAGGACCTTGATCCTGACTGGGGTCTTGTTTCGACTACAGTACAGATAATAAGTAATAACACCACCACAGGGACAATCAGCAGAGAGAACAACTTAAAACATTGTATTATGTGACTTTGTCCAGTTGTCCTCCATCAGTAAAGGTCCAATTGTGTTTTTAAGGCACTGCTCTTCACTGGGGATGGCACAGATCCACCCTACATTAAGAGAGTACATAAGGAGAGATTATGGACCCTGGATCTCTTCAGCCTCTGGAAGAGAAGGTTGAGAGGGGATCTTGTGGCTGCCTACAGATTCATCAAAGGGGGGCAGCAAGGAATAGGAGGTGCTCTGTTTACCAGCACACCCCTTGGAGTCAGCACACCCCTTGGAGGAACAACGGCCACAAACTGGCTGACAGTGGATTTGTTAGACACCAGAAAGAACTTCTTTATGGGAAGGGTTGCCAAAATCTGGAATGGGCTTACAAGGGAGGTGGTGCTCTCCTCTACCTTGGGGGTCTTTAAGGGGAGGCTAGACAGGCATCTGGCTGTGGTTGTCTGACCCCAGTGCTCTTTCCTGCCCAGGGCAGGGGGTTAGACTCGATGATCTACTGAGGTCCCTTCTGACCCAAACATCTATGAATCTATGAAAGGAATTGTGTGTAAGTAAGCAGACTTCCTCCTGGAGCTCTCAGATGCTTGGAAGGGCTTCACCCACTGCTATGCACTATAGCTGAGTAGGTGATGCCCTCCCACATGTTTATGCTTTTGTAACAGATTGGGGGAAGATGGGAACACAGCCGTAGCCCAGCCTCCTGCTCCACCTCACAGAACGCTGTGTGTTCTGCAGGGGAAGACAGAGGGATGTCTGGTGCTTGCTTTAGCCATGCAAGGAGATAAAGGTCCATTGAACTCTCCCCCACAACTGCACACCCACATGAAGACCAGGCACAGTCTGGCTTTGATCAAACAGGAGCACACATACACACAGAGATGTAAACATAAAAACCGCTAAAGTCCTTAAAGAGCATGCTTACATTTAAGCATGGGTGGTTCAATGGCACTGTGCAGATGCTTAAAGTTAAGTTAATATTTTTAAGTGCTTTCATGGACCGGAGTCTACATTGGCTTAATAAACAAATGCACCAAATAAACAAGACAAAAGCAGCTGGGAAGAATGCCACTTTTATATTTCAAATTGTGAAGCCTGACAAATGGGTAGGTAGGCAATAGCATGTTAAGAAAAGATCATGTCAGTGTTCCTTGACTCTGTGTTCAAGGAAAATTCAGATAGAGGACTTATGGCATCTAAGTTTGCACCTCACACTTCACAATTGCAGATGGGGTAGGTAAATGACCTGCACAAAGGGATGGCAATTTCTATTTCCAGAATGACTTCATTTGGGTTTTTGTAAAATACAAATGATAATACCTACCAACAGAGGAGTTTTGTAAGAATTCATTATTTGTTTTTCAGGCTCTGATAACTTTGGAATTCACTGGGGACTGCAGACTTTCATGCCTGGGAAAAATTTTGCCCAACATGAGAAAATATACTGCTGTATTATCTTAGCACATTTCTCTTCTATAATAGTAAAATTTCAAGCTAGATGAAATGCTAACAGCACATCAGATTGGAGGAAATAAATGCTGTACATTCTCCAGAGATGATTTGACATGTTGAAAAAGTAAAAAGATTAGCATAATTTATTATTTTTATTACTAAAAGAGAAGCCTAGTGATCCCAACTGAGTCCAAAGCTCAATTATTCTAGGCAGTGTACAAATATATGTGAAAGAGATGATTTTTTCCCCTCATTAATCTTAAACAGGCAGATAAAAACGAAGCAAAAATGTAACAGTGAAATGTCAATATTATTAGTTGCAAATGCAGGTCATTTTTTACAAAAACAATCAGCAACATATGAAAATATTTTCATTAAGAACTTGTTCTCCAACTTGGCTAGTAGGCAGCATAGGGCACTAGAGAAAAGCAGTATATTCATGGTACAATGCTTGTTTTGTTTTGGTTTGCATGAACACCATCAACAGGCACAAAGAGAATTATCTGAATAAAGCATATTTCCTACACAATCTGGCCAGTGCCTGATTAGCAGAGATGATGCCTCAAATGGGTCCATTTACAGTTTCCTCAATATTGAGGCTCCTTCCATTTTCAGCTATCTTTTCCTTTGCCTTAGGGGCATGCAGACTTAGATTCGCCTTTATCATGTAAAATCCTAATTCAGTATATTTTTTACATGTACACATACTCACAGCACTGGCCTGGGGATGGTGGAGCAGGTACACCCTATGGAGGTTACCAAGAAGGACTGAGTCATGGATCTTATCCTTTCTTATCCATTCAGTGGATAGAAGACTGAGTACACTAAATCATCCTTATAGTGTCATGGACTTGGCCCTGTTTTGGATGATGTGCACCCCATGGTAGGAACTGACAGGAGAAAACATTGTAATCAAATGAGCATGAGTGATATAGGTGTGGCAGAATCTTCTGCATGGTATCCAAGGCAGCTGGACAAGCCATCTGATGCTGTGAGTAATAGTCACAGAATTTTTACTTACATTTTATTACTCCTAAATATTTAGTTTGAGGTATGTATATTTTTATATTTTTGGAGGGAATAAATGCCATAAAGTCAAGACAAGTTGTGTAAGAGAATGAAGAAATACAGACTGGGTTAGGGTTAGGGAATGGGTTAGGGAATAGAATGGAGGAGGAAGGGATTCACAGATTGCCAGTGCAAAATTAGATCCATAAGTAAATCATAAAATAACAATCTGCAGAGTGTGGGATTAGGAAGGGCATTTAACAGATCACATTAATTAGCAGACAATGCAGGTCTAAAGTAAATTACATTAATTATTTCATGCTTTTGAGTGATTTGGCAGATTAGAGGCTGTTGAAGATGAAAACCATTCTTTGCACTTTGATTAAATCAGCTTTGGCCTAGTCTTGCTTCCAATAATATCCATAGATGTTTCGCTACTACATTCAAAGCACGTGCAGCTGTTTGGGGAAGTTGGGGGAGGTTAGACTGTGTTAAAAATGGACACCCGATCTAACTTAGGTTTGCCCAGGTATGGACTTTCCACTAGTTAGGTCAATGTAAGTATGAACTGTATAGAAGTTCAGGACAGTTAGATCGATCTAAAAAAGGCCGACCTGATCTAAGTGAACCCTGCCTCCAAGGTAGACCTAGCTTAGATTGGGTTGCCATTTTTAGAATGCTCTAACTGTCCTAAACTTCTGTACAGTTACCAGCGTGGCCCCAAGGCTGGGAAATCCCAGGTGCTGGGGCTGCACTTTCCCCACCTGCTCCCTGGCACAGACTATTTTTAGCCCCTCCCAACCCCTCTCCCCAACCCCTGATGGATGTACACCCCCTTCCCCCATGTACCAGTCAGCTCCCCACCCAAGCCTGCCAAACTCCCCACCCAGCAAGCCACTCTCGCTGCACATTTTACTGGCATTCACCAGTGCCATGAGCCAAAGCAAGTAAATCAGGGTGGGAGGAGGGGTGGCTGTGTGGGATGCAGGGGCTGGTTCACAGGGAAATGTTGTTCATCTGGGGATGGGAAGTTCAGAGGGCTAAAAATAGCTCCTGGTGCCAAGGGATGGGGGAGAGAGCTCCCACATCCACCCTGCAGGTCCTGTGAGCCTCCTAGACCCTGCCATTCCCCTGTGGACCCTGTCTGCCCCTCAGTTTCCCCCATGGACCCCACTGCCCCCCCAATCCTCCTGATGCCCCCTACAAGCCCCACTGCCCCTCTAATCTTTTCCTGGAGCCTGCTTACTCCACTATTTCCATGCTGACCCCTCAGTCTTGATTTACCTTAGCTCGCGTGGCCTTAGATCACTCTAGCCTCCCCCTAACCTCCCTGAATGTCTGTATGCCCCAAGTAAGATGTGGGTTTAAATGCAATACAAATACAAACTCTTTAGTGCTAATATTTTATTCATTTTATTCCAAAATCGGATATATATAGTATCTAAATGAAGCCACCCTTTATTTTGTCAGATTATTTCTGGATTGCTAAATAAAGAAATGATAATACTGGGCTTTAACATGAAAACTACTATAGTGCTGTTTTTATATCTGACACTTTGGAGTTTAACTAAGTTTTCATTACTCTAGTGACTCTTACTGTGAATAAAATACTAGAGGTAACATGCTTAATATTGACTATGTTGTGAAGTTAAGCATTTTTGAGCAATGGGAATGTGATTTACATTAGATGCAAAAGCATTCTATACATTTAATGTAACAATAAATCTTAACTCAAATGCTTATACTTCTCTTCTGACAGAAGTAAATGCTGGAGTAGGAGCAGGGCAGTTATAAATTCTTTTATTGCCAAACCACATATTCAACTGAATCTGCACTTACAATATCCTTTTTATACTTAATAATAACAAAAAGACAGAAAAGGGAATTTATATTTTCTTAAAATGAAGTATTTTTGTTTTAGAACACTGAGTTTAATGGTGGTAACTCCCCAATAAACACACAGTATAGGATTACAGACATAGAAATGAAATAATTAAAACTGGCATTTAATAAAATCCTTTTTTCAAAGGATGGAAATCTAGGCTGAACTTACAAAAAATATCCCATAGGTTTTGATCTATAGCTCTAAATATTTAACACTGGAGAGTATGTATTACTTTTCCATTCTGAGGGATTACCAAGTTTGGCTTCAAATCTGCAAGCACCCAGAAGCAGCAGATATTATCTGTACATGGCTAAGACCAATATTTTCAAATCTGAAGTGGGGCTGCTGAAGGTTGAATGGTATATTGAGAGAAAATATTGAATCCAGTGGGATGGACCATCACATTTAAATCTTTCAGTGCCCTACAGGTTAATATTAGTAGTGAGGAAGAAGAAGAGGAAGAGCAGATGTAAGAAGAGAAAACACTGCTTTGGGTCCAAAGTTTCATTTGATTTCCATTCATTCCTTAGACTTCCCATACCTTGTGGGAATGACATAATATCTTGGGAATGAAATAATGTTGGCCCTTAGCAGACATTAAAATAATGTTGTGACTGGGATCTGAGGACTTTTATGCCTCATCCCAAAAATCACATTTTCTGCCATACCAGATTTGGACTGAACAAAGGGGAACTGTGACCTAATCAGATTGTCAGGATGGGACACAGCCAGCCCCAGGTCTGGAACATATGCCACACATTCAATTTAAGACATGATACAAATCAGCCTCAAAGAGGTTCCACATTAAATGTGGAACCTCTTTGTGGCTAGTGTGTCATTTTTCTGCAATGACTGAATGTGTTGCATGTTACAATTTTGGTGTGATTAACACGTTAATCGTGCCATAAATGCAGCATCTGCTGTGACCCTGTGAAACACAGAAAGGAATGTTTTCACTTTTTAAAAACAAAACTACTATGCCGCTATTCACAGTAGGGATAGAAATAGCCATGGAAATTAAAATAAAAATTTACATTATGCTATATGCTTAGAATAAGAAGAGTGAAGAGCTGATAACAAGATGTGGGCTTCAACTGAATGCACTTTTCCATCCTTCAGACATTTACTACATAGCTGAAGTTGCCCATAATAAAGTGATCTATTGTTTACAACAAATTAATACTGGAAAACCTTAGTTCTAAGATAGCTCTAAGGAAAAAAACCCAAGATGCCAATCTTAGTTCTATAAGGCTCTGGAATATTAGCCTCACAGTCACATTAATGCTGACCTACTATTTGTCAAAGATAAAATGATGAATTATGATTGGAATATTCAGAGAGATTTAAGGGAGTTAGGTGCCAGAACCTCACTGAAAGGCAAGGTCAGACCCCTGAATTTAAGCCCAGAGATTGTTCATCCTATTCCACACTGTTGCACTAGTTTTAAAATAGAACTCCCCATTAAGATCAATTGATTTTGAAGGGTAGTGGTCCCAAATGACCATCACCACAAAATGATCCTTTAATTTTAAACATGCCAGCATTTAAATTCCTCATGCTAATATTTTTAGAATTATTTACAGGGAATATTTCATTCTGAATAAGTAATAAATAATTTAATCTATCCTTTCATCCCGTGCCCCTTTAAAAAAATACTTGGTAGTTTGAAATGTTTAATGTAGTAGAAAATCTAAAGGGACAAATAAAGCATCAATAAGCTATTTTAGCAATGGAAACCATTTAAGACTTGCTTAACTTACTAAGCTCTTCCCAAAATTTATTTTGAAATAGGCACATAAATAGCTCATCACTTTCCATCTCCAATTTTTGTATGTGAAGTACATGAAATATTTTAGCTTTGTAATCATTCCCCAGGCTGATCTTGAAGGTGCGTTGGAGTAACTTGAGATGTGTATTTTTTCCTTCTTTTGACATCTTTGGAATATCTGGAAGACTAATTAGCTTGTTCTTACTCAGCATTCTTCTTGATACTTGATTTTATTTATGCACATGTGCACCTTTATTGGTAACAGGCACACAAAGAGGGGGCAATTAAAAATAAATGATTATCACATCCCTGTGATTTTGATTTTCCCTGTGCTTATCATGAGAAAGATTGCAAAGCCAGCAGTAAATTTAACTAAAGTCCAATTTTTCATGGCACTCACTGTTCAGTAGAGACCCAACAATGCTATATACACTCTGAAAAAAATCTCATGGACATCCCTCGATGCAGTTGTATTTTTTTATGCTCATAGACTGCATCCGGACAAACGAGCACGTGCCTGTTGTGGCATCTCAAAGCAGTCTGAGACACCACAGGAGGCATGCTAGGAATGAAAAAATGTTCCCTGCATTGCATATTTGTGGCATGGACTTGAAGTTTGATACCAAGAAATCCTGGTATTAAAAAAAACATGCTAGAAAAAAGCAGTGCAGGTCATGCTCCTGGAGTGTGCCCTGAAGCCCAGAGGCTGCGTCTTCCAGAGAGATGCTCTAAGTAGCCAGCCAGAGCTTCTATGCCGTCTGTGGCTGCCATGTGCCCCTACTGCTCCAGCAGGCTGCCTCAGCATACTAGAGCAAATAGAAGTGGGGCAAGGCTGGCAGCAGTGTCTCAGAGCTGCCTGGGACCCAGGCTCTGTTCCTGGTAAGCAGGGATGTAGGAGTAGGGGGACTGTGTGTGGGTGGGGGACTGTGGCAGTGGAAGGACTGTGTGCAGGTGGGTGACTGTGTCAGGGTGGAAGGACTATGTGTGGCTTGGGGGCACTGTGCGGTTGGGGGACTGTGTGGGGTGGGGGAGCTGTGTGGGAGGGGTGGGTCCCCTGCCCTTGTCCATGGCACACAGCCCCCGCCACCCTTCAGTAGCAGCAGTAGCTAGCAGTGGCCATTGGGGTACTCATGGCCCACTGCAGGCAGAGATCTGCCAGCAGTGCACAGCGCTGCCTGAGACCTGGGGGCTCCATGTGGAGCAGAGCTTTCCAAACTTTTCATGTTGGTGACACACTTTTTAGACATGCATCATTTCGCGACACAGTAATTCAGTTCCGGGGGAGGGGCCAAGGGAAGCAGACGCGAGTAAGGGAGCTCCGCGGTGCCCTTCCGCAAAATTTTCTGCATTTCACGCAACACACCTACACACTGCCGCTGACACACTAATGTGCCGTGGCACACAGTTTGGAAAGCTCTGATGTGGAGACTGAAGCTGGCTTGACTTGCTGATGCATTCCTTCACAGAACACCAGGCCACCTCCTGCCATCACCTGGGGCTCCTGACAACACAGGCAGGAGCCACACACTATCAGGCCAAGCCAGCTCCTGCCTCCACGGAGCTGGCTCAGCCCAATGGCATGCAGTGCACATGCAGGCAAGAAGCTAGCCCAGCCTGTTGATGTGTGACTCCTTTCTACAGTGCCAGGAGCTCCAGGTGATGGCAGGAGCCAGCCTGGCCTTGCATGAAGGCACACACTGAAGGCCAGTAAGCTAGGCCAGCTCTGGGTGCCACATGGAGCTCCCAGGATTCAGGTAATGCCACATGCTGCTGGGGGTCTCTGCCAGCAGTGGTCCATGAGCTCCCTGATGGCTTGCTGCTGGCTGGTGTAGGGGGAAGGGGCTGTGTGCCGGGGGGGGGCTGGTGGAGGACCCACCCCTCCCACACATTCCCCATTCACCCCACAGTCCCTCCCACCCACACACAGTCCACCCCACACCTACAACCCCCCCACAATCCACCCACAAAGCCCCCACCTACAAACCCCACACCCACAAACACCCCCACAATTCACCCACAAACCGCACACTCCCAAACCCCCACACAAGCCTCACCCCCAACAAACCTCACCCCCACAAACCCTATATCCACCCCAAAAGCCACCCACAACCCCCCAAGACCCCCTCACAAGCCCCTCACATACACATCCCCACAAACCCCAACCCCACCCCTCCACACCCTTTCTTCCCCAAACCCCACATCCCCCCACAAATCTCACACCCTTGCATGACCAGCCACCAGACAGGGTAAGACCTGCTAGCAGGAGCTGCAGCTGCAGGGGCAACTGCCACACTGCAGCCCTGCCCCATGAACACACCGATGCTGGGACATGCAGCTCCAGCCTGAGGGGGCTCCTGGTCCCAGGAGCCACTTGGGGGTGTAATGGGCTGGGGGAAGGGGTGGAGATGGCAGTAGGGGTGTATGTGTGTGTGTGAGAGAGAGAGAGATGTGGGAGGGCTCCAGGTAGGAGAGGCCACCAGAGCTGGGCTTGGAGCCCCTGGCCCCCCTAAAGGAGCTTGTGCAGAGGGAGGCTGGCCTGGAAGAAAAGGGGCTTGCCCAGTCCAGTCCCTAAGCCCTAGTTGAGGGCTTCCCATGAGTAACATGGGTATTGCTGGCGCCTGGGCACAGGCACAGGGAGCAGAACAGTAAGGGCTGGCACTGCTCAGAGCCACAAACCATCATGGCAGGGGCAGGGCACTGGCATCCCAGTGCTTCTCAGCACTCCACATCCTGGAGTGTGAAGGAGGCAGGGGCAGCTTTGATTTTTCTGTGATTAAAAAAAACAAAACCAAATGCCAAAGTGTATAGATATTTAGAATTCATTTTATGATGATGATAGAGGCACTGGTAGGCTTCCAAATTACTTTAAAACTGTAAATATTTCAATAAAACATCGGCCAACTGTGCAGCCACAGCTCACTGGCAGCTAGCCCATAGGTGCAGGACGCTCTGCTATAGTGCCCATACCACAGCCCAGGTGGCAGTGAAGTTCCCACCTGGGTCTGGTAGGCACACAGCCATGGGGCTGTATGTCCAAGGGGGTGAATGCTGTTGCAGGTGGCAACAGGTCACAGCCAGGCAGCAGCCCCCACTGCTAGACTGCTGCAGTGGGTAGAGCAGGGACGGGCAATTATTTTGCACGGAGGGCTGCTTACTGAGTTTTGGCAAGCCATTCAGGGCTGCATGACAGGCAGCCAGGGGCAGATAAATATTAATTTTCTAAATTTTTTAGGGGCCCCGTGGGCTGGATAGAATGGCCTGATGGGCTGCATTCAGTCCATGGGCTGCATTTTGTCCACCCCTGGAGCAGAGGGTGCAGGGACCACTCTAGGTTAGGGCTGCTTCAGCAGTCCAGCTGGCACAAGAGGCTAGTGTCCCCAGATATCAACTGGCCAGGCCTCAAAAGCTCCTCTGAGCAAGTAGCCCTGAGCTGCGCACCAGGACAGACTTTTATGCTGCTGGGAACAGCACAGGTGCTGGCCCCAGCCTCTAGCTCCCCCGGGCTGAAGATCCAGGAGGAGCTGGGCAGGGTCAGTTTACCCCAAGTGGCCAATTTGCCCCACACCAAAGTTCATGTTCAGGCACGTGTGCTGAAGCACAAATCTCTGGCACAAATTTGTGCTGCTGCTATTTGAGGTGCTGCAAGCACATGTCTGCATGTGTGGACACATCTGTAAAATCTGGTACATATGGACCTGTGGGACTAAGGGTATGTATAATTTAGATTCCAGGGAAGTTAGGAAGAAGTGTTTTGTATCACATCTAAACCCTAAAGGTTTATTTACAAATATAATTTATATTATATATAAAGATGATATATAATTTAAAATACACATGACCAACAAAACAGCAGAAGGTGCTCAGTGTCACAGTTGCCTTTAAATCTCTTTTTTCAGCAATACACTGAGTCAGTTCCTCACAGTGAGTAGGTCCCCCTTCTACATTGTTCCAAGGCAGCTCAGAAAGGAATCCAGCAGGAGGACCCTTGCTTTCATGTGGACTTGCCTGCTGCAAGTTCACCGGAGAGCTGCAAATCGCTGAAAAAAACATTGTTAAGACAGCTGTATCCACAAATACTTTTCCAGGCAGTGAAATGTGTCCCACAAAACAACTTGAGGCCTATTGGCCCAGACAGGCTGCCTGACATGCCTTTTCCTAGAAGACAGATTCATAGGTAAGGGTAACAACTTCCTCATTTTTTAGTGCGGATGTGTCAGTGGGCCCTCATAGTGAGATGCATTTAAAATTGATCACAGAAGAATATGGAGGAAGAAGTGAACGACAAAGAAAAGCAGTCACGGAGGTTTACAGTGGACAGAAGAAAGATAATGTAGTCTTTTGAGGTAGATATTTCCTTAGCATGAAAGGTTAAAGCTTTCTGTAAAAGCTTACTTCCTGGAGGGCTCTACTGCAGACAGTGACATCCTAAGGGAAAACTTGATCCAACTTGTCCTATTTATTAAAGTCTGTTAGCTTAAGCTGGTCTGTGTGTTGGCTTTTATGGGTCCCATTTTGAAGCACCTAACTCTTTCCATGTCTACGTACCTAACTTTGGTTTATGGATTCTACTAGGCAGAAAGACATCTAAGAATCAGGCCTTACAATGCGGAGCCTAAGACCTACCTGAGAATTTAGCCCTTGCTTCCTACATTTTGGCTGCATCTACACATGGTATGGATGTTTGGATCCCCAGGGACAACAAGCAGCGGTGCACCTTGTGCTATTACTGGTTGTCAGGGGAACATCTGTTCCATGAGTGCTCTGACGCCTGGCGAATTACCCCAGGTGAGGTAGGGGAGGCTGAGGCCAGTACTGGGCTGACCCCAGCAGCCTTACCTGGGGTCCGGAGGGACTCCTGGGGCTGCAGCGATTCTGCTGGAAAGAGTCTAGCCAGCAGCCGCAGCACAGCTGGGAGGCCCAGCTCCACTTTTGAGCAGTGTGTGCTGCCCTCGTATGTGCTGCTACACTTTTTTTCCCCACAGGTTTTTTTGACCCCTGGATATCCAGGGGTCAAAAAAACCCTCCATGCTGCTCCCTTGTAGTGCTGAGAGCAACTGAACGTGTGGCACATACCACACAGCCACGCTTGTCTGGATGTGGCCTCTAGTGTTTGTAGAACAACAGCGCTATGGTGACAGTAATAAAAGAATTAATTATATAGGTGTGGCCCTATTATTGAGGTTGCTCAACATCTCTCATTATAAGACTTCGTTTTCCATTGCTTTTTAACATTGCCATACTTTAAACATTTGGACTAGATGTTCCAGGTCAGCCTGGGGACATACTTTGGCTTTGTGTATTTTAAATCCCACACAGTAGTGTTGCCATTTTTGAGAATGAGGCTAAGGGAAAGTGCATTGTTATACCCAGGTTAAAACATGCTGGTGACCTTTTTATTTTAAAGTTACACCCCACTGCTTTGCAGCAGGGTCTGAAATTTGGCAAGGTGGAGGTATTTGTGTCAGAGGCTTGGTTTTGCTATTCCTGACTCACGGGACCTTGGGAAAATTTGCAGAGACCTGGTCAAGTTATATAGTTCACACATGGGCTTTAGAGACATGCTAGTGCTTTGCATTTAAATTCCATGAAGATGGCATTCACTGAGGGAAGTGCTCTAGGGTGCTGTAGTCAAGCACAGGGCCAGCTTCTGAACTTTGAAAGTAAAGAGCTTGTCTTTCTTACTCCCTCAAACCCCTCTCTCTGCAGGACTCAGAGAGCCCTGAGGAGGAAGCTGCTCAGTTCAGATGCTGATGGGAGAAGAACCACGAGGCATGGGTGAGTATATTAGGACAAAGAGCACGGTACATGAGGGAGGAAACCGGGATTAGAGGCTGATAGATAGGGAAAGGGAAACTGGGACTGAGATTTGGGGTGTGGGGGAGATAGGGAATCTCTGGACAAGGGAATCGAGTCAAAGAACTGGAGTAGAGACTAGGTATAGAAGCTACAAGGATACAAAGAACTGGGAAAACAAATGTGGGAACTGGGAGCCAGTGGACTGAGGAAGATAGAAATGGAATGAGGAGCTGGGTGTAGATCCGGGGCTGGCTGGATAACAAGGCTGGAACCTGAATCTAGTGAGTCAGGGGAATGAGGTGTAAGGAAGCAGTAATGAAGAACTAGGCTAGACCTGATAGTAGCTGACACAAATGATGTGTGCCCCCAGAAGCTGGGGGTGGGGGGGCACAGTGACTGCCTGCAGACACCGCTGGCGGTGTCAATGTCAAGGGGGGGTTGCGAGCAGTGACCTCCCACAGGCGCAGCTGGCAGCATTGGCCATGGCCAATCACAGGGGGTACACCGCCAATCTCAGGGGGTGCATGTGCACCCATATGCACCCCCTGTGCATCGCCAATGGTAGCTGAGGCAAAAGACTGGCATGATGAGCTGGTCTTAGGGATGTAGATTGGACAAACAGTTTTGGAAAATCCTAGGACTGGCCAGTTAGGGAGTAGAACAAAGAGCAGGGATTAGGAAGAAGCAGGACTGGAGCAGGATGGAAAGGATGGGACAGAAGGGTCAAGCTTTGGGGAAATGATGAGGAAAGTATATGTCCACTAAAATACACTTCCTTTCTGTACCTGGAATGGAACCGATGATGCCTCAGTGTCACCACTCCGCTGCTGTCAGTGACTGCCTACAAATCTGACTGGCAGAATCTCCCATGCTCCTTTAATGCTAGCCTACAAAGAGGATGACCACAAAGGATGACCACAAAGACCATCTTACTGCTCCTGTCAGCTATTATGTTAAGTCAAGTATCAGAGGTCTGTGAGGTAGAGGCCAGTGGTGCCAGTGACCCATGCAGGTGCTAATATGGTGCTACATAATGGGCTTTCTGTGGGGGTGGGGGAGGTCAGATTGTTTTATTAAAAACCTGGAATTTTCCACACAGAAATTGTACTAAAGGACCATATCATGGGTGCAAATTCAAGCACTGACAAGTAACACAATTCCAAAATTTGTTTTGATTTGTTTGTGAAATCTTTTTTTGGCTCCTTAGTGTGTACTTATATTGTGCAGTCTTTAACCTACTATTTCCTGCACAAGCCCACTCAGGGGAAGAATCAGGGTTGAATAATGAAGGAGACCCCTGCCTGCAGGACACCTCTTTCACTTGTTACAGACTTTGTAAGATATATATTGAATATATGGCAGGCAAATGCAGTCAGAGAAAGGAATGTATCATGTTTAAGTGGAATGCTGCCCTAGAGAGTTGAGGCCTATCTCTGCCAGTGCCACAGAGGTCTTATGTGCTGTTAGGCAAGTTCTTACACCAACCATTTCACAGGTGATCACTAATTCCTAATTATTTAGGTGAGTGACTTGAGACCCTAGGGTCTGATTTGAAGATGTGCTGAACACTCACAGGTGCAACTGAGGTCAGTGGGAAACTGGGCTTTGAATATATAAAATACTGTATATGCTATGTTCTCTGAAAAATTAGATCCTATGTGCCTCAAGTTGGGCACTCCATTTTGTGGGGTCCATATTAGTGGGCACTCCATATTAGTGGGGTCTTTTTTACTTTAATCTCATCATGTCCTGGTTTCCCCATTTGTAAAACAAGGAAAATAATGCTTCCTCATATCACAGCAGTGTTCTAAAAAGAATATTTGTGAAGCATTCAGATACTGGCATAATGAGTGACAGAGGCAGCCCAGTGAGGAGATGAATAATTCTTTCCTCAGACTAAGGTTTGACTTGTGTTTAGTAAATAAGGCCTGGATTATGCATTGGACAAGACAACACCTCTACGTATGCATTAAGGTGCTTTTCCTAATGCACATTAAATTTAGTACCTGTGAGGTACTAAACAAATGTACAGCTGCTTTAATGTGCAGTAGCCTATATTACTGGGCATTAGTGTAATAGCACAGTTTTTTCTGTGACACTTTAATGCGCAGTAAAATAGGCTACTGTACATTTAAGTGCACTTGTAGATGAACCCAGAGAACACAAAATATTGAATAGTGGCTCACTAAATGAGCAGTGTCGATCCCAGGCACCAAATATGACAGGGATCCTATAGAAAAGCTAGCATGCGCTCATGTAATTAAAGACTGTGCTGTAATGCATATGCACAAGGGTGCCAAATGAAGCTTGCACAGCCTTAATGCTGGCATTTCCTGAAGTGCTTTACTTTGCTAGCTAGCCCATATAAAATGTGTTTAACACAACATTTCTGTGTGTAACAAAAGATATAGATAGAATTGTCTTGTCTATGCTTGATTTTGTTTTTCTCATTTAAATCAAACAAGCAATGTGCGTATGCACTCTTGTAAAACCTAATCGGACTCAGTGAGAAGCATGTGTATATAGTGTTACACAAACCTAATAGGAATTGGGTGACTGCCATATATTACCTGGCACGCTGAAACTGTAAAATCTGGTTTCACCATCAAAGTGTGACCTATCATCTGGAAGTAATTTAGTTGCATGGTTACCTTTGGACCATAGCTCTTGTTGGTTCTTTGCTAGCAAGCAAATAACAATCTGGAGTAAGACTTTAACACTATCAAGTAAACAAGTAATTGGACTGTAGATTTCAAAACCAGAGGTGAGAAGTGAATTTGAAGCTAGTCAAAACTCTGCTGGCTCTCCAACCTCCCTGGTTGTTTCTAAAAGCAGTTATAAAATCCCAATCTCCCCCTGCTTTTTCCTCTTTCCC
>NW_005841835.1:4636838-4670077 GCF_000455745.1 Alligator sinensis
AAGGAACACTGCTTGAAATAAATTGCTGCTTAACTCTGAACAACCCTTGTCCATAAGGTAAATTTGTTTTCTGAACTACCTAGCAAAATATAGAAATGTATTCTCCCCTCAGCACGAGCACATGTAATTTCCATCAGCATCAACAGGAGTTACATGTACATAATGAGGAGAAAATGTGTGCCACACTGGTCACTTCACAGGAGAATCTCTAAACCAGTTTATATTACATCTGCTGGACTGAAAAGGCTATTAAAACAGCCTCTGATAAATTTTCCTAGAACAGTTGAAAATAATAAGCATAAAGAGGCTAGTTATACCTTTATGTTCCTAACATTTCTGACCTGATAAAAAGATTTCAAGAGTTGAAGACACCAAATAGTTTTTTTTAGCAACTTTCTTACAAATGTTTCTCAAAAAGCTTTGAAAAGGGAAAAACACATTTCATTCAGCAACAAATAAACACAGAGGAAGAAAGAAATGAATGGGTGAAGACAAGGGAGATCATATATGCTTGCAGCTGAGATTAAGCTGGATAGAATGTCCATGAGGTGCAGGGATATTGCAGAGAAAAGATACAGAGGCTGCAAGAGAAAGGATTGGCATACTAGCAGCAGTAAAACTGTGCAGGTGGAAAAGAGAGACCAGTATTGATGGGTAGGATAGGAAGTGGAGAAGGGTTGGGGGAGGAAGAGAGAGAAATTAGAATTCTATGCAGTAGATTAAATCAAAAGCATGATGGCTTTCAATGTAAAAATGATGTGTAGATTACACCTTGCTACCTTGGGAGAGTTTTAAAACATAACACTGATACATATATTTACTAAAAACTATATGTAATCAGAATGAAATGTAGCAGAGGGTACACTGAAGAAAGTGGAGATATTATCTGGCAGAGGTTAAAACAAGCTACAGTTCCTACATGATAAATTTACTGTGCCTGGTATTGGCACTGGCAAGCATGTCATGCTGCTCTGCACAAATTGTCTCCTAACTGGAAGCAGCAAGACAGCAGGGGTGAGGAAATTAGTATGGAGATAGGGAAATAGTCAGTGTCATTCAGCAGTGCCAACTAGCTCAGCTGAAATGGATGGACATAGCTATTCTGCTTCTGATTTAGGAAGCAATCCTTGCAGAGACCATGGCATGCTTAATGGCATTGCTGCTGAGCATGATACATTTACATTGTAGATGTGGCCTGAGTACCACAATCAATGTATTAAATGTATTGCATTCTATTCTATTATATATGTGCACCAGCAATCAATGAAAAAGAAAAGTTTTAGATTGTACACCATGCAAAGTATCTGATATCACAAAAGAAGAGCTTCACATTATTTTCAAAGCTAATTATTGTAGTACATCATCAAAAACATTAATCAGTCTATTTCTTGACAATAGTTAAATTCGGTTGATTATCTATAATCTAGATTAACTAAAGGGACCTAGATGTTGTGACCTTGAGCATTGCAATGCTTAGAAATGCCCTGCCACTAAGCAGTATTTACACCCATAGGTAAGGTACTCAGGCTCCCTCATACAATACAAGGGGAGAGCAAGGGCCCTAAGAAAGTGGATTCACAGAAGCCACCACAGTGAATGAGGTTCTAACTAATCAAGCCAATTGCTTATGCCAAGGGGAGGGATTTGGACTAAGCCCCCTCCTTTAAAGCTATATCTATATGATACATTCCCTGTCTGTGTCCAGATGAGCAGGGGCCCTTTGTTGCAGGCCATGCCCAGCTCCTCCTGGCTTCTGGGCAGGCTCCGTGTGCTGCAGGTTGGGGGCTGTCTGGGGCACAGGGTGCTTCAGTGCAGGAAATGCCCTGCAGGCAGCCCCTGTACTGAGGCACCCTGCACCCTAGCTGGCTGAAATATGGGAGCCCGGGGTGTCTGCTCCCCTATCTCCATGTGCTGCGAGCCCCTGCACTAAGGCACATTATGCCCCAGCCAGCCACTCAGTGTGGAGCCCCCCGTGGAAATCCTGGTAGCAAATTTTGCCCCTGTGCTGCAAATTAGCAGCTCTGTGCATGGTTTAATGTGCAATGCATCCGGTTTGTGGTGCCACAAGCCACATGTGCCTGCATGTATGGAAGTGCTCCCTGTGCCTGGTGGCAGCACTCTTAAACATGCTGTGCTGCTTTGCATGGGCAGTCCCCAAACTAGAAGCAGTGTTGCTGTATCCTCCAGTGGGCTTTTAGTGTGGGAGAAAATTAATTGGCGCTATCACTCAATAGTCATAATTAGCCCACCAGAAGCACTGGGTTGACTTCTTGTTTAGGAGTCAGCTCACATATGTTAGTGCAGTGCTTAAGGCCACTGCCATTGGGGAGGGTAAGTTTATTATACAGTTATAGCCTAAGAAATATAGGCACCTAACTCCAAGCTACAGAGGGGTTGGCTCCTTCCACTTGGGATTCACAACTGTGAATCTGCCCCTGGAATCTGGTGCCTTATCTAATGAACTCTTTCTTATAGAAAGACTGAGAAGGAGGCACATACCCACTCTGGCATCTAGGATCTCAGTGGTGAGAACATTCATCTGTCACACAGGAGACCCAGGTTCATATGCCTTATCTATCAGATTTATTACAAAAAGACTTTGGCCGTGTCTTCTGCCTTCCACAAGAGTGCTCTAAACCAGCCGTTCCCAATCTGCGGTATGCATACCACCAGTGGTATGCAGACAACATGTCAGTGGGACGCGTTAACCGATTTATTATAATTACTTTATATGATAAAAATGTGTTGGTGGTACTTAAAGTTGTATCATTTTAAATTGGTGGTGCACAAGCTGTCAGAGTTTGGGAACTGCTGCTCTAACCATTGGGCTACTGCATTCTCCAGTGTGTGTCTTTGTTAGGGGAAAACTCATGCTTTCCTGTTGAAACTGTATCACTCACTTTGTATAAATTACTTCAATATTCATTGGCCCAAAAAAATAAGTCTCTGTAAACAGGAGGCTATGGCACTTATATGAGCGTTGTGAAAGGAAGTTCAATCCCTAGGCCAAGAAATACGTAATTACATGGGACAGCAGTAGGGAACCACCTTCTGACAGCGTTCCATGGGGTGCTAGGCTCACTCAGGCCACGTTCAGATGAGTACAGCTGTGTGGTATGGGGTGCTGTAGACATGTCTGTGACACCACATACCACGTTTGGCTGTTTGTGCAAAAAAAGTGGAGCAGTGCATGTGGGGGCAGCGTGCACTGCTCAAAAGTGGAGCTGGGCTGCCTGGAGCCATGCTCTGGCAGGCTCCAAGAAGCAGGATAGCCACTGATGCAGCCCCAGGAAGCCCCCAGGACTCCACATAAGGCTGCTGGGGCCAGCCCAGTACTGGCCCCAGCCTCCCCTACCCCACCCGGGGTAACCTACTGCACGCCAGAGGGCATGTGGCACAGGCGTTGCCTAAGGACAACTAGCGGCATCACAAGGTGCAACACTGCTAGTTGTCCCTGTGGAACCAAACATCTATGCTCATGTGGACACAGCCTCAGAGACTAACAGATCAGAATCTGCAGTAAATTGGGTATGGGGAGTATCTAGTTTGTAAATCCTGTCACGAACCACTTGGTGTTGTCAAGATTTATCCAGTTCTGTGGCCCATACGAATTTAGACACATAGGGGACTTCACAAGCAGAAATGTAAGTGCTAAAAGACTTTGAGTGCTCATTTCATGCCACAGTGGCCTGGGGGTTTTGTGACTGCCCATGGTGCCTACATGTGAGACTTGAGCATCCAAATGTGAAGTGAGACTGAGTTCTCCTTATAAATATAGCACTGGGCGACTAATATTTTACACAGTTCTGTTGTAAAATAATTTGAAAGAAATTACCTCTAGCCATATATGCTGTATATACTATGGCACCACAGGGTCTGGCTCACACATAATGGGGTATTCTCTCTTCCTAGAGTACCTGCATATAACTCTCTTCAAGATTAATGGGTGTGAAACATGGAGATATGTTATTCTCAGCAATTACAAAACTGATTAATTAGTTAATATTTATAAAGTGCTTTGGAAGTGGGAAGTGTCATAACAGTGCTTTGTGTTATTGTCACTAAGCTCTTAGCTAACAATCAAAAATATTTAAGATAATACTCAGAGCATCCATCAAGCTCCACACAAAAGGAGCGGTGCAGGGGAGATTTATGCACAGGGCCCTATTTAGTGTTAATGGGAATTGTTCTAGTAAATCCCCTGTGGGCTAGTGGAAGACAAGATCCTTTGTTGGGTAATATACCAACAACGATAATTAATTGCTTGCAAAATGATTAGGAAAATGAATAGTCTGGACTCATTTTGACACTACAGAAAGAAAAGGCCTGTATGCTTTAACTCAAAACAGTCTCTTGGTCCTGAGCTGAGTCGCGTTTTGCTGGAGCTCAATATTATGCCTCTCAGAACAGATCTTGATCAGAGCGCTATGGGGATGTCTCCTCTCCCTAGGCCAGTTTTCATCTGCATTTGGAAGGCATGACTTCAGGGAAGTTATATTGTCCCATATCTCCCTCTTCATTCTCCCATCTCTTTCTTGCCCACTCCTCCTGCCTGTCAGTACTCTAGAAGGGACATTGTCTGAGTAAATATTTATGAATTTTAGAAATTGTGTCAAAATTAAGAAGTTCTAGACACCTGTAATATCAGGTTATTTTTTTGTCTCTTGGTAGAAATGTGTTTTAGATTTTTTCTCTCTCTAAGTTGTAGGCCTGGCCTGAGTATGAATGAGTTAAATATTAGTGTAAGAAAATTCTTTGATTCATTTTATTACTAGCCTGAAGTTTATATTTGGGAATGCAGAAAGTATTTGGAGAATTGGGTCTTGAAATGCAGAAAGAAGTTCAGATTCATGGCCCTGCCTATGATTCCATTTCATGGCTTCAACAGCACAGAGGGGATTAATGCTACCTCAGACAGTTAAAAATTATCCTTAACTACTTCTCCACCTTAGAGATGGGACATGGAAGGAGCATCTCAATAGCAGGAGGAAGAAAGCACTTTCAGAGTAGTTAAATTTGACTGGAAGTAATTTTAGGAGAACAGGAGAATTGTGCACATCTACATGTTCATTCATGTGCTTTTGCTAATGCATATTAAATTGAGTATCTCCATTGTGAGGTACTAGAAAAAGGCACATTAGCCTATTTTAACACACATTAGAGAAAGTGCATAGTTTTTTGGGTACTTTTACATGTGCTCCATGGGTGGGGGAGACGCTTTAATTAGCGCGGCTCCAAGAGCCGCTCTAATTAAAGTGCCACCATATCTCATGTATCAGCGTCCCTGCACTTAAAAATGGCAGTAGGGGTGTTTGAACTAAAGCTTGTTTGTCAAGCTGCCATTTTTAAGTGTGGGGACGCTGATACACAAGATGCAGGAGGCCGCTGGAGCGTGGTGCTCCAGCAGACTTGATTAACTGAGTCTGCTCCGACGCGCTGGAGATCCAGAGTGTGGGAGCAGCCTCACTGCTTGTATATAGGCACGAATTCCAGAGTGTTGGAGCAGCCTCACTGCTTGTATATAGGCACGATTTGTGATGCTTTAATACACATTAAAATAGGCTAATATGTATTAAAGTGCATGTGTAGACACACTTAGCATCTTCTCTGAACCTCTTTAGTTACAATGAATGTTTTGGTTAAGTACTTAACATGCATCTTCAGCATAAGAAACAACTGACTGATTTAGATTCACTAATATTTGATCTGATTTATTTCTTGGGAAGAATGCCTGAAGCTTTTTCTTTAGTGTCCCCATATACTCTTAGTCCTGCTACATTTTATTGTGTCCTACACTTACCTAGACTATGGGCTCCTACACACGTGCGGGGAGCCTGCTCCAATGCACAGGAAATCCAGCATGTTGAAGCAGATTAATCGCATCTGCTGGAACACAGAAATTGATGCACTCCAGCAGCCTCACATGTCATGTGTATCGGTGTCGCTATGCATCTCCGAGCTGACAAAATGATGCCCATCCTAGCATCATTTGAAATAAAATGCATCCAATGAACTTTAGTTCAAAGCGCCCCACTGCCCTTTTTTCAGTGCAGGGATGTGCAGCAACGCTGATACATGTGACACACAGGCCCTTTTAATTAGTGTAGCTTGCTAATTAAAGCACCCGGCGCCACACCAGCAACATACGTAAAAATGCCCTAAGTGACTAATGTAACAAAGGAACACTGTAACTTAAGGAAGGAATTTGTTAAAAGAAGTGCATAAACTCTTCCTGCTCCTCAGAAGTGGGCAGGGAGGTTACATGCTGATTTTTGAGTCCACAGGTTATTACCTTGCCATTGGCTTGTCCATGTTATAGGACAGGGGTAGCCAACCTGCATTACAGATGCCAAAAGGAGCATAGGCAGCCTCTGCGTGTGGCACTTGGGAGATTGGGGAGGAGACAGGCAGGACAGTGGCAGATAAGACAGAAAGCAGAAAGCAAAGCAACACATTGGACAGGGAGCACAGGGCTGGGAGCAGAAAAACCAGGCAGGGGAAGAGGACTGGAGTGGCACTTGAGGAGGGTGTGGGGTAATTTTTGGCATGCCTGCCAACAAGCTTAGCCCCCACTGTTATAGTTTCATAGTTTCATAGTGCTTAGGGTCGGAAGGGACCCTTCATAGTGCTTAGGGTCGGAAACAGATCATCAGGTCCAACCCCCTGCCCCAGGCAGGAACGAGTGCTGAGGTCATAACACCCCAGCCAAATATCTATCCAGCCTCCTCTTGAAGACATCCAAGGTAGAAGAGAGCACCATTCCAGAGCCTGGCAGCCCTAACCGTAAAGTAATGCCTCCTGATGTCCAGCCTGAACCTTCTCTCTAAAAGAGGAAAAAGTATCTGCATGCATGATACCTATGCCCCTCTTCCTAACTTGTATGGTGTAGAACAGTGTTTCTCAACCCATGGTACACATACCCCTGGGGGTATGTGAGACACAGACAGGGGGTATGTGGGTGCAGCATTTTGGTCTTTGCCTGCTCAGGCCAGAAGTTCCAGCCACTGCCTCTCCCGCCATGTCCAGTGCACCGGGGCTTTCACTCCCCAGCATCCGTGTGCTGGGGGATAGCGAGAGAGGCCCTGAGCAGGCTACTTTGTCCCAGGTCACAGAGCAACAAATGGGACTCGGCTTGCAGTGGCGAAACTGGAAGTGCTATGGTGGGACTTTCAGTTTCACTTTTGCCGCATCAATCAGCAGGGGGTACGTAAGGTACCAAAGGTTGAGAACCACTGCTGTAGAATCGTAGGGCTGGAAGGGACCCCAAAGAATCATTGGGTCCAGCCCCCTGCATGAGCAGGAAGACATCCGGGGTCATGTGACCTCAACCAGGTGACCATCCAGTCTTCTCTTGAAGACCTCTAGGGTAGATGATTGCACAACCTCTGTGGGGAGCTTGTTCCATAGTCTGGACACCCTCGTTGTAAAGAAGTTTTTCCTAATGTTCAGCCTGAAACTATCTTCCAGGAGTTTGTGACCATTCTTTCCAGTTTTCCCCCAGGGCGCCCTGGTGAACAGTTGTTCACTGAGCTCCTGATGTATTCCTCTGATAAAGTGGTAAGCTGCAATCAGGTCCCCTCTAAGCCTTCTTTTCTTCGGTTGAAGGGTCTGAAATCCCTCAGCCTCTTCTCGTATGGCTTGCCATGCAAGCCTCTGATCATAGAGATCAGATGTATGTATGGTATATGTATGGTGTATAAAGATATAAACCCATGTATTGGTGTATGGAGATATATCTAACATGCTTATTCCCTCCTGAGAAGATGCAACTGGGACTGCAGCCAGTAAGCCACGTTCTTTAACTACTTGTGTGTTACAAAACTCTGCATTTTTAATGACCAGTGGAGCTTCCATACATGTCTGTTTTACTCTTTTTATTGGTTAAGTTCACAGAAAACCCACATAATTATTGCATAATACCTTCATGAATCAAACTCTTAGTGTGCAATTCAAGTTGCAGTAAAATAAGTGTGCTTCATATGTTAACAATTATGGGCTAGATTTATAAAAGCATTAGACATTGTTTATATTGGCTTTACCAAGTATTTTATTCATAAAAGAGTGTTTAATGCACCTAAAATAAATCCACCTTCCTCTGAAACTCTTTAAAACTGTTTCTGTGCAGATGATTCACTTGCTATTATGTATCTTAGGAATGTAACATGTAAAACCTGGATGGAGTTCCTATTCAGACTCTCTGAACCTCAGCCCTTTTATTTTTCAAAAGAAATAATCAGGTACACGAGTAAGATATTTATTTGATTTATATGGTACCCTTTCCTTAAAAGGCTCATGGTGGCTGACAGTAAAAAGCAACAAAACTTAAAAGCAGATAAAACATTAATTAAGATGTATACTTACATAACAAAAACTCCCCATGCGACCCCCAGTTTAACGTTACATGTGATATCCTGGTCTACACTGTGCTTCATTTGCAAGATTTCAAGCTAGGGTGGTAAGAATCATTTGAAGTGGGCTTAATCCTCCTGTAGGTCAGTGAATCTACAGTGATGTACACCTTGCCCATTAGGTGCAAGTCAAGACAGGATTTGGCCCATTAAGAGAATCAAAAACACTAATTAAATTCCATCAACTTTCCCATATGCTCCCCATTGACTTCAGTGGGTCTGATTTTTTGTTGTTTACAACTGTAACTTCCTTAAAGCCATACACTCAGCAGAAGAAGAGACTCCAGACCATTGTGTTTATACTTGGTGCACCTTAACAGGGAATTTGTCTCATTGGTCCAAAAGAAGGTGTGCAAAGAATGTGGGATTAGGCTCTACCTATTTTTGGTATTACGTCTCACATGCAGCATGTGGATGGAAACACATAACAGTTATTTTGCAATATTGAATTCTTTCTTGAAATAATTTTGAAATGACATGCTACTTCATAGCCATTTTCTCAGTGTACACAAAATTGTGTTTATTTTTTCTTTAGAATTGTACAGATTGTTATAGAATATAATATTTAAAAAGTCATGGTGATGAGCTCTGCTCTGGAAGGAAAAGTTGGGGTACAAGAGGGTTTCGGCACTAGCACATCAGAATCTGCTTTTGTGTTAGCCTTGTGCTGAGCATTCATAGAAATAGAAATGTTCTTTAGTGAGGATCTTGGGAATTTCCTGAGGTAAGCATGTGATCATTTTGAGAGAGCTACATATTTTCATGCCATCATATTTCCTGACCTAGTATAACTTTGCCTTTGGCAAAACCTGCACCACAAATCATAACCAATTAAACCTTCAGTTTTTCCTTCAGAAACCAGGCACTTTAGTTTTCTACAGGAAAGTTCTAAAAGTAGGTGGGTATGTAAGTGTGAATGTTTTGTTATGTCATTCATATTAACTAAGCTCTATGGGTATCTGTGAACCACATTTTCTAAAATAAATTATAAAAAAAATATTTTTTTCTTTTTGGAGTGACCCCCAGACATAGAAGTATAAGTTCAACCTTTGTGCCCAAAAGTAATTTCATACTCCTATTCATAGCTTGGACCAGCATGTAATGTCAATTCACTTTTTACAGAAAGTGCTGAAGGAAAGGACTCAAGTATTTATTCTGTATTAGAGAAGAAATAAATTATTATCTGAAGGTAGCAATTCTCCTTCAGATTGACCTAATCAAGTAAAATTTGCTTCATCTTTTTACACATAACAAACAAATACTGACAAAATCAGTGAAGTGTTTGGATCCAAGTCTGGCTGTGATTTACGTCACTACTGAATATGAGGTAAAAGTTACACTTAAGTAAATACTATACATCCTGCTCAAACTGGTGCAACAAGCTAGTAATTTATGATTCAGATGAACTAGGGTTCTATCCTGCTCAGTGTCATGTTCCAGGTCCCAGAGACTGCCTTAAATCAAAGCATTAATATCTGATGTGGAGGTACATTGTGGGCACATCTAGAGTAAACTGTCCCAGGCATGTATATACACATGCAGGGATGCAGGAGCAGATTTGCTGCTCCTAACAGCAGACTGCTCCTGCTCCCTGCAGCAGCCAAGGGGAGTTCTTGGCTCCCCCTAGGTGGTAGCTCAGGGGCTGGCAGAGAACATGGGACCAGATGATTGCTCCCTGCCCCCAGAAGCTGCCTGCTGCCAGGGTGGGCTTCACCACCGAAGCCCAGACAGGAGCAATATACCCCTGCCCTTGCAGCAGGGAGCTCCAAGCCCCTGCTTCCAACTCCCAGCCCCCACTTCTGATCTCCCAGCCTGAGCTCTGCAGTTGCAGGGCCCTGGCTGGGAGATTCTTATCTCCCGGTGCCAGCCCCTCAACTGTGAAGCTTGGCAGCAGCTCAGCACCAACCCCTTGACTACAGAGCTGGGGCTGGGAGATAAGAATCTCCTAGCCTGGGCACCATGACTGCAGGGCTTAGGCTGGGTCCTGGGAGATAAGAAACTCCCAGCCCCAGCTCCCTGATGGCAATTGGGAAGTGGGGGCTAAGAGCTCCCTGCTGCCAGGGCACGGGGACACTGTCCCCACCCAGGCTCTGGTGGTGGAGCCTGCCCTGGCAACAGGCAGCTCCCAGGGGCAGGAAGCAATCTCCTGCCCCCTGCTGCCCAACTGACTGGGAGCACATTTGCACCCAGTCAGTTATCTACATGTGCAGTATGGCACAGTAAATAATCAAGAGTAAACTTGCTACTTGGATTTACAGGAAGCAAATTTACTCACAATTAGAGCTAATTACTGCACAGTAAGCATCTGCACTTGTTGATGGTGACAATTACTGTGCAGTAATTAGCTCTAGTCTTGAGTAAAGCATCTCATGTAGACATGCCTTATATGTGTAATGTAGAAACTTGCACCAATACACAAAATCAAAGATTGGCAATGGCTTCAATGGACCATGTGGCAGGTCCTCCATTTTCCAATTCCTATTCTGGCATGCTGTGCATCCAAAACCTAGAGACAGTCTCTTTTTTGGCTGTCCCAAAATGATAGATAGGAAATTTGGAGGGGCTAGCCCTAAACTCTGATAGTTTCTTCTGAATGTTCCCTGATGTGCAGAGGGATTAAGGACTGGATGGATCAATAATGAGGCAGGAAACACCACCTCTCAGAACCTAGAGGTTAGTGGAGAGTCAAGTTCCATAGAGAGGTAGTTAAAAAAACCAACATTGACTGTAAAGAGCAAGTTTCGGTGGCATGTCTCTTCTCAGACCTACCTTGCTTTGCCATATCAACTGTGATTGTTTTGATAGGAAGGCAACAGAGGACATGTCCAGAATGTGTCCAGGGTATGTCTCACTGGTACTTGCCAAAGGATTCACACTGTATTTGATACTAGGAGACACTGGAGAATAAGTGTGGGGACAGTGGTGTTGACAAGTGCGTGAGAGCCCCAATCATGAATCAGAATCCCATTATGGCAGGCACTGTACAACCTTCAAACAAGAATAAAGTCCTTGCCCCAGGGAAGTTACTGTAACCCTATAATTTCAAAGAATCTGTAGTGAAGTGCTGTCTAAACCCTGTGCTCTCTCTTTCTGCTTCCGAACTGGCCTCATTGGACTTCTCCTTACCATGGCAGCAGCATGTCCCAATGAGGACAGAACTAAGTTCACCCCACCCTCCCCCCAAGTCTGTAGGCAAGCTCAAGGTCCGGAAGTTTGCCAGTGAGGTTGCTCCAAACATGTGCTAGTTCCTGCTCTTGAGCCTGTGTTTTCTAGTGCGTTTTAGTGGCTGATGGGGCTGGACCAGCCTCACTGGCAAATTTTCATGCCTGGCACACAAAGAGTCTGTCCCTTCATGCTCCTCTCTAGGAACTCTCTTCAGACATAGTTTTAATGATACTACTCATTGGCTGTGCTTAATCTGTACCCCAGGCATAAAGCAGTTGATGATGTTGCAAGTAGTATTAACTTATTTTTAATGTGTAATACGCACTATTTTCCTGTTTTCACTGCATAGCTGAGAAGAGTGTAAGGGTCAATGCAAATTGCAATGCTTTGTTCTTTTTCTTCCCCACCATGATCTTGCATAACTTCTAATATTAGTGAAAACTATGGACTTGATCCACTGTCCACTGAAATAAGCTGAAAGTTTATCATTGAGTTCAGTGTGTGTTGGAGCAGGACCCATGTGCCAACACTTTGCATTGAGTCAAAGACCTTAAAAAAGGGAGAAATGTAAAAGGTTCTGGGGCTGATTTTTTCCTTAATTTTTCTGGCATTAGGTCATCTCATACTTCTACTGACTTCAGAGTTACCTGCAATGAAAAACAGTGTGAAAAATTTAAATCAGACGCAGGGTTCTCAAAAATATACCAAAGTGACTGCATGTTCAAAAAAACCCAAGGGGTGTGTCTAGACAACTGCTAATTTGCAGCGCAGCAGGTTTTTTTCACACCAGATCCTGGTGCCAAAAAAACCCGTGGCTGAAAGAAGCAGGGCAGAACATGTGGCAGCATTGTGCACCGTCCAAAACTTGAGCCTGGGTGGCTAGAGCCACACTTTGGCTGCTGGCCAGGCTCCACATGCTGAATTGCTACACCTGGAGCCCTGGGAGGCCCCCAGGACCTCAGATAAGGCTGCTGGGGCCAACCCAGGTACTGGCCCCAGCCTTTCCTACCCCACCCGAAGCATTTTCCCCTGCACTAACCCCATGTGCAAGGGCATGCACTGGGGCAAAAAGCAGCAGCATGAATTTGTGCTGCTCCTAATTTTCCCGTGGCAACCGCACGTTCCTGCTCATGGGGATATGCCCAAAGTGTGCAACCAGTGGCAGTTCTCCAGAGGAGGCATGCAGCTCTTCATGCCTTTTTTGCACATGGAGCTGAACATTTGGGTTTAGAGAGTGGGGGTCTACAGCTGAAATATTTTCCGTTATGATCTTGTTACTTTAATTGGCCCAGATATTGCTGATTGTTACATTTGTGCCAGAAACTAATACTGTGTCATGATTCCCCCTCTGATTTCATTACCAATTTTATGTTTGTCCATAAAGAATTGATCCGATTCCAATGGAAATAAATAATAAAACTAGCATTCACACCAGTGCTGAAGGACCAGGCTGCCCCAAAGGCCTCAGAAAATCATCAAATTTAGCTCAATACTATGGTGTCTCTGGAAATAACTGCACTCACAAAAAATAGGCAGAAAGTCTGTGATGATACCATTTACTCTTTCAAAGAGCTACATTTAGAGAATTAAACATCTTCCATTTATTAATTTATGCTACTGAAGTTTTCATGCCCACAATGTCCAGATGAGTTTGATGCTGGGTCACACACAGCACATTTCCACTCAAAAACCAAGAACACTGCAGATTGTATGACTTACCTCTGGGGGGAACCAGAGGTAAGTGTTATAATAGCTTCTAGCACTGTACTCTCAGTCATGATGGAAATGCCAGCATCTATATGTTTAAATTATTGTCCATATTGACCACATATATTATTAATGAGTGAAGGAGTCAAGCACAGTAAGGATTCCTCACTTGTATAGAAAACATTGGTATTGTTTAATTATGTAAAAGAAGATTATTATGAAATATGAAAAATAAGGGCTTATATGAATGTTTTTATATATTTAATACAATCTAGCACTAAATCAGGAGATATGTTTCCCACTGCTTTGACCTTGTCAAATCCCTTAGACCTATTCAAAATGGGTGTATAAAATACTACCAGAGCAAGACAGTAATATTTCTTTATACCTGCTTTGCAAAGGTATAAATATCTCTAGAAGTGGAAAGTACTAAATAAGGAACATGCAATTTTTGTAAAGTAAATAAATCTAGACTGAGGATGCTACTTGTAAGAGAGCTATACCAGTTACTTCAGACCAAGAAAATGTTTTTATTTATGAAAGGGATGTTTCAGACTTTTACCTCTAGAGGGGGATCTATGACCTGTATTCTACTTTCAGTATGTTGCAAAGTTTCAGGAAGTCCTGTAGGGTTAAGCTATGTTTTTCCAGTGCCCTTTCAGTATTTTTTATTTACCCTGTAATTATAAATATAAAATGTTATCTTAGAAAGAAACACTTGATGCTGGCAACACATTATAATGGCCATTTGCAGTGCATTCAAAAATGTAATAGTGTTGTTGCAGCTGTGATGTAGCCCTGAACGTGCAAGAAGCAGGATTTGTTTTTTGAAAACAGTGACATTACCTTTATCTTGAAAGGAACTAGTACATTTGGATCATTATAGATTTTATTTAATGCATGACTATACATTGTAAAAGTGTATAAAGTTGAAAAAAGGAGCTATTATATCTGTTATGCATTTCAGTAATGTGATTAACAAGTATGGTCATCAAATATAATAGAAATTCCATGTATATTTTATTTGACTAAGCTGTCAGTATATGAGCCATTTTGCTCAAAAATCTAATACTTTCTCCTTTTTATGAATCCAGGGACAATATCAGGAATTCTGCTGTGTGTTCAGCTCCCTCCAGGCTTTCTCCAGTGGTTCTTGCTCTACAAGGACTGGAATGGGAAGGTGGCCAGTGGAGGTTTCAGGACAGGAGGGAAGAAGGATAAAGTGATACCTGCTCCCCATGGGAATGTCTGTCCTTTACTCTGATAGAGATTTTGTGTATAAATAACCCTAATACACATCCATTTATTTTGATTCATTGTGCCTTCTGCATTTCTGCCTGCTATTCAAGAGATAAATGGCCATTCTGAGAGCCTGTATGGTCATGGCTGGTGGGGTAGGGAAACAGAAGATACCAGATCTATCCAGTGATTGACCTGACACAGTTACAACAATCTTCTAGCCTCTATGCACATAGGACGCAAAACTGATCCATAGTTTCTTGCTAGTTGCTACTATAGTCACAACTCATTCCAGGTTTATAATATTTATTATGTATTACACAAATATAAAATATATTTTCAACAGCTCCTTTACAATATGTTTCCTCTGTGAAAGGTACTTATATGTTAAGCTAATGTGCTAATGTAAATCAGTTTTGCTTCAGATTTTTTACATTTCCATTGTTTGGAGCTTTTTTTTTTTTTGCTTGACTACTTTTTCCCCACTCTCCAGGTTGTTGTTTTTTTGCTCCTAGTCACACTGTCTGACCATAATGATGATTGCTGAGACTAGAAGACCAGTCTCTGGTTTACAAATTGTGTCATTGGGATAAAAACTAAACATATGAGGATATGTCTTATACTAATACAGAGGCCTTTGTATCTGACAGTTATATCATGTGAGAACCATATTTGGTTGGGTTTTTTGTTCAGTTTGTTTTGGTTGGTTTTTTTGAGGGGGAGATAGGATTTGACAGCAGAGGAAGATTTTGAAACAGTGGTTTCTTAACGGTGACCCAAAGGTCCATTGTTGTTGCAGCTTCTGCCTTGATTCCTTTTACAAAATCTTTGAACTGCTTCTAGGTATGCCAGGCACATCTGTGGCTACCTTGATTCCTTGGTTCTTGTTTTGCTTTGACATGAAACTCAATTATAAAGAATGTAATGGCTTCTGGTTTGCAGAAATTCTTAACAAATCTCTTTTAAGCATATTTTTGTGATCTTGCAAGGCCATAAGTACAGACTGTTCTAAGTAATGACAAAGAGTTCTAGGTAGTACTAAACTTCTGAATGGAAAATAAAGAGGTAAAAAGAGCAAAAAGTGTTTCCAGAGTCACTTTAGAATTGTGTATTTCAGTCATATTACATGCATTTCAGTCATACCAAACTTTGAAAGGTAAAGTTTCTTGAAATAAATATCGAGAAACCAAAGATAAGTACAATCCAGTTTATTTAAAGTGAGGGTTTCTCCTATTGAAGCTATAGTTGTAGCTATATTACTTATTATTGGAGCTATAGCACTGCATCAGTATGAAATTTAAGAAAGGTAGCTAGCCATGTTAGTCAGACAGAAGCCAGGGCAGGATGACACTGAAGATGAGTAGGTCCTTAAAGGTACCACCCTGTCTTAGCTCCTGTGTAAAATAAAAAATAGTTGAAACAGCTGTAGAAAAAGGATGCCTTTTCTTCCACTCATCTATAACACAGCTGTTTGACCCTCTAACGGTTTGGGGAGTGGGAGGAGGAAAAAGGTCTGACAATCCTGTTGACTTATCAGAATCAGATGAGAAGAAGCTAGGCATTATCTAGAAGGAGCTGAGAGTGCTCAACTGGTAGAAAGAAGGCTGGCTGGCCTCTGGGCTCTTGGCAATAGTGTTAGTTAAGGGAAGAGGAGGAGGATTTTGGTCACTTTGTGAGTTATTTGATTGAATTAATAAATTGTACCATGAGGGAAAGATATGAAAGAAATTGGGGTACTCTACTAGTCCTTCCTGTTCTGGGCCAAGATCAATAAAATAACCCATGCACAAACCTTCACCTGATTTAAAAAATAAACCCAAGCCAATCTTTGGTTATCTTTCTGAAATAAACTATGCCCTATAGTGGTGATATGAGCTAGTGTCACATAGCTAAAGGATGACAGAATACCCTTATAAATTAATGTGCCTGGATTACATTGTTTATTAATACTTAAATCTTCCTGGCCTAAAAAAAAGTTTAGCTAAAAGGACTTTCTCATAATGTGGTTTATGGATTTGAGCTCAATATTCTTCCCATTAAGGTAGATGTGAGGTATCAGTTTCTGCCCATACACAGACTGAATGGGAGGTGAGGACCAAGTTATATTTAATACTTTATGCCAGGAGTCAGCAAGCTATGGCCCATGGGCTGGATCTGGACTGCAGAACCATTGGAGCCAACCTGCAGAGGAGGGGCTTTGGCAGCAGGGACTTTGCCTGCACCACACTGCACTGCGCGACACTATGGCAACAGAGAAAAGCAGCTGCTGGTCTTAAGAGCAGCCATCCTTTGACCAAGTTCAATCATTTTGTCCCACTGCTGGAAAAAGGTACCCACTCCTGCTTTATGTTATTGTGCTGCTTCAGCTTTACAGAAACTGAATGCAAAATGCAATCAGAGATACAATATTCACACTAAAGAATATAAAATACTTGACTGATATGTTGTTCCATGATCTGTCCCTGGTTGCCCAATCTGAGTGCTGCAGTGCTTGTCAGAAACCTGCCAGGAAACGTGGGAACAGAGATGAGGGTGACGGGTATTGAGGTTCTAGACAAATAACCAACACACAACTGTCCCTGGTCTTCTGCACATTCCTCCAGATTCAAAACATCACTGGGATGCTCCTGAATGTGGATGGATAACTATAGTTCCATGTGAAGGCAAATCCTTTGTCCCTAATGGCACAGTTACAGGACTCTAGGATAAGAACTTCATGGGGTAATGGGACAATGGAAGCCCTGATTTGGGGTTGAACAGGACTGGACTCTGGATTCATAATCCTGACTAATAACTCCTCCAGCTGATACAAGAATTAGCACTGAACCCCAGTACTTTCTTTAATGGATGGAGGACATCCATGTTAGGGAGCTTTAGAAGGAAAATAGATGGAAAGAATGTTGATATTGCCCTAATTCAAAATGGGGCTAGAGGCCCCTGTGTGGGGACAGAAAAGAATTAGATACTTTAAAAGTAATTTTTCTTAAGATAATAATTCTTTATTGCCCTTACTTAGAGAGCTACTAAATAGTTCAATCCAATAAAAATAGAGAAATGCAATCAAGGTGTAAAGATGCCTCAGGTCCTGCATTGTCCACATCCCACCTGCTTGATTTTTTTTTTGTAAGGAACATAATTTTGGTGTGATGCTAGGGCTTACACCAGGCCGACAGCCCTACAAAATGTGATCCGTTATTTATCCACAGAGCAAGTACATTGCAGCTCAGTGGCAATACAAATTTTCCACAAAGGTCTAAGCCTGACATGAGGAATTATTAAATGATCCAATTCATTGTTCGAGTCTACTGCTGAGATTTCTGTGAACTGCACCTAACCATGGCAATTTTGCTCACAGCTCTTGTGATGTCAGCAGCTGTTGACTGAGGAATGGGCTGTTACCATCAGGTCCTTAGGGCTTGGGCCCCAAACTGCCATTAACTGGTAACATCTTTGTCAAACTGCATTGGATTCAAACTAATGACCTACTGATGAAAAAGTTGTGCATCTCACGGACAGTTTTAAATCATTTCATAACTCAAGACATAACAGTTTACCTTTACAGTCAGCCTGTAGCTGGCACCAATGGTGGTATGCAGTAAGAAGGTGACAGTGCATGAAACCTCCATCCTCATCTCATGCCTTCCCCACAGTCACAGTCTCTGCATTCCTCAATTTAGGGACTTTTCTCTGTTAGCATATCTTGAGACACTAACTATTTAACAGTGAGAAGGGGTACCTATATATGTGGTTCGGGCATTTGGGGGGGGGTGTTAATTAGAGAGGCTACTGGAGAGCCACTCTAATTAGACTGTTGCAGCGTCACATGTATTAAGCCTTTACATGTTTAAAAATGGCTGTGGGATGTTCTAACTGAAGCTCATTTGAACCAGCCATTTTTAAATCCAGAGGGGCTTATACACAAGAAGCTTTTTAGGAATGAATATATACTGCATATTTTTGCCTAAATAGAGATTGAAACCTCTTACCTATATATGCATACTGGAGTATGGTAGCACTAGTCAGACTCTTATGGACTGTGATATAAACACTCATACAGCACTTTCAGGTAATGATAATTGGGATGATGAGCCATCCCTAACTCAAGACTTGTGCTAAGGCGCTGTAGGACTTGCCAAACTATTGTCTCTGCCACATCCAGGGCCTGATTCTTTGCTCTATTATCCTAGCTTTATGTGGATATAACTTCTCTGCTATAGGCAAAATCAAACTGGTGTAACTGAGCACAGAATAAGGCCCTTGTGCTAGAATAATGTTCTCAAACCTTGGCATAGTAAAGTGAGATTCTCCTTTAACTCTTAACTTCCTGCTGCACTTTGGCATGTAATCATTTTTCATAATACTATATTAATGTGGTCATAGAAGTTTAATACAGCATTTATTTTATAGCAATATTTTTAAATAATTCTCTCCAAACTTTCAGTAATGGATCTTATTACCCTTGAAAGAGCAATGACTCACTTTTATAAATCCACTTGTTTAAAATTTTCTTCATGTGTACACACTAAGCACATTGTTAACCCCAAAGAGCAGTCAAACACTTAACTAGCACTACAAAACTTCAGCTCATTTTCAAGTGCTGCAAGGCTGCTTTCTCTGTGTATGTCCTGTAAGTTTGTTATGGGAATGGAATAAAAAAGGGAATAAAATAAATAATAACCCAATCCTTGACTGCTTTAAATCTGCACATCTTCAAAAATTACTTAATCTGTCCAGATTTACATCAACTGTGAATGTGGCCCGACCTTAAAAATCCCTAACTTTCAAAATTCACTTTCTTTCACAGGTTTAACCTATTCTGTTTTTTTCTCTCTATTATTTGCTCCTACTAATATTAGTTTTTCAAAAGTCAATTTAAATAATGATTTTTATGAGAGTCAGTATAAAAATTTCTCATAGCAATATGATTTATTATAATAAACATATTAGAGATCTTACCAGCCCATCATTTGTATATGCTCATATAACTTTGACGAAAAATCCCAATTCTGATACATTGTTACATTGGTCTGTTTTTACACCAGTGCAACTCAGTTGATTTCAATGGTGATGCATTAAATTTAAAATCAAGATGAAATGAGTGTCAGGCCCTTATTGTTAGGTGAGATAAACATGTGAACTGTAGAGCTACATTTTGGGCATAATGGGTGAAATTTGGATCTCAACATTTCTGCAATGAGAAGAACAAATTAAGCACTGCAGTAGTGGTATAACACAAATGATAATTTAAGACGAGCTAGTGAGAGTGAAAAAGAGGAGGGGCTAGAATGAAACTGCTTCTCATGCAGAAATTAAGTGAAATAAAAGTTTTTTTTCCTAAAAACTCTGAAAACAGGAAGATTCAGGCAATGAAGTGCAGGACATGTTAGAAAAAAAATGTTGTCAACACTAAAGGCAGAGGATATTGTGGCTGCAGCTGCAATACAGCTGCCATATCCATATCCAAAACAAATTAAATCCCTCTAAAGGTAAAAAAACCCCACAATAAACTGTAACAAATTAAATGAATCAATATTTTTTCTCAGTATTCCAAGAACACTTGTTTAGAGCAGCCTGGGACTGCCCAGAAGCACAAAGGGTCTTTACAGGCCAGGGAAATCTCAGATCCAGTCTTGTTTATGTTAAAAATCGCAGTGTCTCCCCTCTGTTGCTGCTGGGATATAACTATGATTTTTTTTCTCTATTTCTGTCATTATTTCAAGGCTTTTGATCCCAGATAGCAACTTGAATGAAAACCCTGGATATTAGTGTCAATGAAAGACAATACACTGCACATACTAACTTCTAACACTGACTGTCACAATACTTGCTGACAGGCCAATTTGTTTGATTTGTAGGGTTACAAATGGTACTGTATTAATAGAGCAGCTGGGATTCTGACTGCTGCAGGGAGATGTGATTTTGTGACCCCCCGCCTCCCTCCCAGTCTTATCCCAGTTGTACTTGGTTACCAAGAAAGTCTTGCATTTGTTATAAGGTGCTTATGCTGATTTACAAAGCCATTCAAACGGGGCCCAAGTTACCTTTCTGAGCTAGTGACTCTTTACTCTGCTGGTCACAGGCTGAGGTCAACTGATACAGGTCTCTGTGCATCTTCAATACCAAAATGTGTCACTTTGGGTGGTCGCTCTTTCAGCCATTGTGCACGTGAAGCTCACTGGCAACTGACATTAGCAGTGTCGCTACCTTCGTTGTGTTTATAGTCTAAACTCAAGACACATTTGTTTTCCTTGGCCATTAACTGGTTGCAACTAATTATAAATGTTGAAGGATAGACTTTTTTATTATTTCTTTTATCGCTACTGTAAAATGCCCTGAACTACATGTGTATAATAAGACACTAAAAAGATTAAGCATTTTCCCCTTTCATTTCATTTTGGTTTTACAAATGCCATTTACAAATGCAATCATCCAGAGATACAGAAGGACAGAATGTACAGTGTAATTATTCAAATACTGACAGACTACTTTCTCCCCTGTGTAAATATGTGATAGACTGAATACTGAAAGGCTCTACAAGGCAATTCTTAAATTACACTCAGAAAAAAAAAACCAGTTAATGTTTTTACAGTAAGCATAAATTATTATACCAAATGCAAAAGGGATCAGCAAAGGCTGTGAAGAATATTTGAATGTATAAGCCAAATCAAATGCTGAAACTTTAGTCAGTCAGGAACTATCCTATTCCTAAGAAAGGAGTAAGTATTTTAAATAATTAATTATTATTATTACTGTTGTTGTCATTATGCATTAATTTTAAACACCAAAAGGATGCAATCTATCAGATACAAAGCATGACAAAGTCCCTGCCTAAAGGTATTGTACTGTAACTGCATTGATTATCAATAAATTGGTTACTGATTGGAAACGGGAAATATTCCATATTAAAAAGACAACCCAAATAAATCAAACTCAAGTATAAAGGAGGTTAGCTGCACTCCACTATAAAAAATTCTATAAGACAAAAATGATTACAAAAAGTTCACTCATTATTAAAGGTATAATAATAAATAAGTCAAAGCAATCAACAGTCATCACAGGATGGATATTTCTGCATTAAATAGTCTCAAAAAATGTCTCAGTCCAACTTTCATTCAGCAGCAGAAGGCTAGCATGAATGTTCTGTTTTAGTCTATCTGATGCTCTTTCTCATTCACATCACTATAGATAGGCAGTGCAATTTAAGACTATCCATAGTGGAATTGTTCATGGTGGAATTGATCATAGTGGAATTGATCATGGAATTGTTTCCATACTAAAAAAAAGTATCTAAGATCAAAGGCATGAGTGGATGATCCTAATCCTGTCTTACAATATGTGGAGTTTGAGCCAGAACCTTCACATTGCTGCATTATTCTGATAAGTATATCATCTTCATATTCATCAAGGAAATAGCCAAAAAATACTTCAAGTGGGTACCAATGGCCTTTTGAAATACAAAGAAATTATTAAGAAAATGAGACGATCTTTTAATTCAAAGGACAAATATTTTAACTTAGAAAGGATGGCTGCATACAAACAATTATCAAATAATCCACAAGACAACTGAGCTGAGTTCAGAGCTATGCAAGATGAACTTGCTAAAACCCTAAACAAGACAGCATCTGTACAATGGATACGGCACTGACTTGGCAAATGAAGAGCATGGATCAACAATAATTTATTTGCTTTTAATTTATGTGTACTCTTTTCCAATTCCTGACTTGTTATCCTATCAATTTCAATTAGGTTATTTAATTATTTGGGGATGAGCACTTACCTGCTCCTAATGAAGTTATAAGGAGATTTGCCATTGATTTCTATAGAAGGTTTAGACTTTGGCATGATGTTACACATACAAGGATGAAAATGTAGCCCTCAGCAAGCCTTTGCTTGTCCCCAGCAAAGTTGGAGAGATTGCACAGCTATAAATCAATAGGGAATGAAGTTCACCAATATAGAGAATGCTTTTTAAAAAATATTATACCAAGAGTGTGTATGAATGTTTAACTTGTCACAAATGAATGCAGTCTGTGTTAAACAGATGATCAATGGTCTTGACTTGCAACTGGAGAAGCACTTGGTGTAAAGCGTAATTATCAGTGTTCTGGGAGAAAAGAGGAATTCGTACAGCCTGTTAATTTATATATATTAGCAAAAATCACAAAAAATGTCACTTAAATCACGTACATTTTTGTGCTTTTTTCCTTTTAAATAATATTACTTTTTAATGAAAAATTGTATAAGGCATTATCCTTGGATCATTGATTGATTGCCTACAGTTCATTTACACACTATTTTGGCTGTGAGTGGCCGGGTATCTAAGCCCAGAAAGTGGCCTTTCATTTTCTTTGATTTTTCTACATTTAAAACCTTTTCTATTCAACGACCTTAAACAAACACACAAAGGGAAATGCATTTCCTACTGAAGTTAAGAGCAAAAGTCTCATTGACTTCAGTGGTTCAGAATCAGGCCTGAGTCCGTTATAAACCACCTGCCAAGGCAGCTTTATTTCAGTACTTCACATTTTATCCATTCAAAGCACGGTTACAAATACCAAATTGTCCTTACAACATCTATGTGATATGGGAGGAGAGGGGGTAGATTAGTATAATTATTCCTATTTCATAGACAGGGAAACAAATCCAGCAAGGTGATAAAGCTTGCTCAAGGCCATACAACAAACTAGTAGTAGACCCAAAAACCTCCTTGATTCTCAGGACTGTGCTTGTTCCTCAAGCACACACTGCTCTTTTTAAAATAAAATCTGGATTTCAGTAATTCCAGTGCAAAACAACTGCCATGATGAAATATCTGAGCTATCTGCTTTCTCACCACTTTACAAGTAGTTGCAGTTTGGTTAGCAAATGTTCCAAAGAAATAAAACTACACATTCTCTCCTGAATCAATCCGTTTGTGTCATACTTCAACTCTTCGCAAATTGTAGGTCTTGTAATATTTGGCAGCAGAATCAGATTTGATCGTTGCAATAGCTGCCTTGATCACAAGTCTAAAATTCTTCTTTTGTGAAAATATCCTTTCAGATAGTCTCATAATCAATTATTCTAATCTGGGAAATTATTTAGGCCCATTGGACACCCACCTCCCTGGTTTTGACTATTACCACCATTAAAGACATAGGTTCTGTTATATCTTTTTAGACAGCATGCTTAAAATACAGTAACACTTGTAATAGGATTGTAAAATTGTTGTTCCCATTCTTACAATTTCTTCCTAACTTCAGTGTAAGTGTGATCAAGGCCATGATCAGGGCTAGTAAAATGTATTAAGTACCAGATATATGTATAAGAAAGTGACCCCAGCGGAGATTTAAACTCCAGACAACTGAAAAGGTGGAGAGTGAATGGAGGGAATGAGAAATGGGGGCAGAACAAGAGGGAAGAAAAACCACAAAAGGTTAATGGGGAGATCTGAAATACAGCAAAAGGAAGGGAAGATGAGATATATACACTGAGAGAAAAATCTTTTAAACCATGTATATCGGTTAAATAATATATCCACAAGTTATGTACATAAAATAAGGCTGAAATCTGGTCCACATTTCTAGTTCTATTTTATTTTGGTGTAAATTGAATATAAGAATACCCTAGATTATTCTACTACATTTCTATGGACAAAAAAAGAGTGACAGAATATGGAGTTGGGTCCAAGCTGCAAATTCAGATGCAGATTTTGAACTCCCCAAATGTAAAGGGTCATTTGAGTAGAGGGTTTGGCTACAGTCAAAAGTAAAAAGAGCAGCCTTGTTGTTTAGATGGTTAGGTGACTGTTTCCTCTAGCCACCCTATAAACAGTAATAGCATTACACAGTTAACGACACTGTTATTTATCATGGAGACTTCTGAGAATAGCATGTGCTGCTTTACCCTGTGATGTTGATACTGTCTCAGTGATGTTGCTGCCAGTTTACTCTGTTCAAATAACAGCAGAATCAAGCCCAGTGACTGCAACAGCCCCTGATCCCAATGTGAAAATCCACTGTTTGTGAGAATTACTCTCAGAACCAAATCTTCCTGTCTGGGGAATGTCTGTAGGTTCACCAAACACCTCCTTCCTTAGGTTGTAACCTGGCAGCAATTTGTACATTTTGTCTAGCATCTTGTACAATAATACAGAAACATTCTTGAACATTAGAACTCTGTCCCTTAGTTGAACAGCCGAGGAAACTGAATTCTAAGTAATTTGAGAACCCTGAAATCAAAGCCTGGCTTATCCTGCAGGGTACAGTGGCAGGCATTGTCCTTGCAGCATATGCAAAATATTGTCAGAACGAAATGACAAATCCTGGTTTAGTTAAAATCTTAGGAAATTAATATAGAGAAAAGAATTTGCGCGTGTGTTCTGCTATGAAGAAGTAGGTTTTTTAATACCAAAATCATATTTTTGGGTCCAAACAGGCATTCCCTATCAGGATTTAATGCCATAATTTGAACAGAAATATAGAGGCTAAAATAATTAAACAGTGCAGAGTTTTCATTTGACTTCAGCAGACATGTAGTTTCACTGTATCCAAATTCATTCTTTGTGAATTCCCTTGTGATTTGCTGTGCAATTGGAAACAGTAAATAACAGTTCACTAGAAAAGTAATTTGTTTCTAAAATCCTAACATAGAACTCAGGTAAGAGAGCTGTCTTTCTTTTTCTTATCGGAAATGTGCTTGGTCTTACTCCAATTTCATTCATGTCTCCTAATTCGGAGTGTCATGATGTTTGTTGTTTTACCTAATGCCCAATCTCCTTTATTGCATGAAGATCTCCACCTTCGTTATCAAAAGAAGTAAATTACTGGCATGCTTAGAGCAAAGAAAAATCTTCATTAAGGCTCAAAAACAGGAACCAAATAGAAAGAATCCCAACATTATTACTTCTATAATCTCTTGATTTTTAAGCCAATCTCATTAAGTTTAGTAATGTAACTCATAATTTTTGGAAAGCTTAAGAATGTACCGCTATCTTAATAATATACTGCTGTCATCCAAAACATAATTTTACATTTTCATTAAGGAAACTCTTAATGAAGCTGCCCCAGTATAGTGTAAATTATGGTGTTCTTAGGTTTAGCTCAGTCTTTTCCTAAGCAAAATTCCCATTGAGATCATTCCTAATGTATTATGAATTATAGTATTTATAGGCCATATTTACACAGTAAGTTTACCAGGCTCAGCGGTGATGATGTCAAGCATGTTGCACAGCTTCAGGCAGGTGGCCTCCTATACCAGAAGCAATGTAGCTGCACCTGTGAAGTGCTATTGACACCTAACTAGCTAATTAGCTGGTGACTCAACAGGCTGATTAACTTGCCTCTAGTGTCCTGTAGATGTGGATATACTGCTTTTGGTTTACATGTGCTCAGAGATGCTGCTGCTGAGCCTTAGTAAATTCACTATGTCAACTTAGCTAACAGTACATTTATAATGAAACTCCTCTTTTGCAGAAGCAGAAGAAAAAGCCCAAGACTCTTCTTTGTACTGCAGCATGCAGTTTGGATTAAGGTGGAAAGTATGATTGTGACGATAGCTGTTGCTCACTGTTTCACAGCAGGACACATGTCCAGAGCATTTGTTTTAAACTTTTATTTAACCGATTTTCAGCCAAATGAGAATTCTAGTTTAGCCCTTCAGATAATATTAAGCATGCATCAAGCATAAACAATGGGAGTTTTGCTTAAATCATGGCTGAAGAAGGACTTTGGGTTTAAGTCCTTTCTTTTTGTTTTTATGATAAGTACATCTGTTCTCAGGTCTTCCTAGCTGTATAGGGTGGTCTTTCTTTCCTCACTTTGTGTGGTTTTCATTGATTTTTAGCATGTTTCACTTTTTGACACTGCTTAGCACCCTATTCTGTCAGGGTAAGTGATCTGGCCTCTCCTACGCTGTAGCCATGTAAAAAGATGTAGTTAATTACAGCCCTTCATCTTGCTGCCTCTGCAGCCCAGTGAGAAGGGAAAGACTGGGAACAGAAAGCAGTGCAACTCAAGGGACATGGAATTCATTTATAGGAGCCTTTTGTCCTTCAAGCAACTCTGCACATTTCACTGAGAGGAATTCTTTTGCTTTTTTGCATATACATCAGATCATTTTTTGACATAAGTACCTGGCCTTCTGGAATAGTAAAGGCTGGAGTCCTTAGGCCTGGTATAACAATCCTGACACTCCTCTCACTGTTACCCCAGGCCCCCTGGCTTTTATCTGATAGAGTAATGGAGACAATGTCATATTCCCAATTTCTGCCTCTGACATGCCCTCTTGGGGGATTCACTGTTGCCCGTGGAGCTAGTGACCCTTTAACTTTTATACTCAGGGTGCACATCTACATGTGCTATTAAGGCAAAGCAATACACTCTAGTGCTTATCATGCCAGAGTTTATTGCTCCCAGGTGCACTGTTTGAACATGTGCCCAGGACCCCAGCATGTTGAGCTGAGTTGAAGCAGCCCCAACTGGCAGGAAGTCTAGGGGTCAGCCTGACTGCTTGAGGCTGCTCCAACACAGCTCAACATGCTGCAGAAGGGCTGGCTAGGGCATGAGGGTGTTCCAGTGCAGGGCTAGCTGGCAGCCCCTGCACTGAATCACCCTTGTGCCCCAGCCAGCTGTCAACATCTACAAATATTTGCAAATACTACCCTACTGTGGAGTAATTAATTTCCTGTGGCCTAATAGGGCCACACATGTATACATGAGATATATACTACTGAGCTAATTAGTCTACCCTGCAGTAGACATCTCATGTAGACATGTCCAAGGAGTGCTGACTTGAACACGAATGCTGTAATTTCTATGAAACCATTATCAGATGTGTGAAGGGTCCTACATGTTCATGTGCTACAGCTCTCAATTTGGCAATAGAGCTTGCCATATTCTTGTTATGCTTTGTTTTTAAATGAAAAACAAAAACAGATCCTGAGCTCCAGAAACATAACAGGGCTGTTCTATATCCTAAGCAATGGTAGTGCATGGGGCAGTGGTGCAGCCAGCCATCAGAAGTGGCAGCTGTTATTTTTGTTCCCTCTCTGTGAGTCAGCATCCAGGGCTGCTACACCAGTCATGTTACATTGCCACTGAGATCTATGTACAGCCCAGGCAAGTGTGAGCACAAGTTTCAATCAGGGGATAGATACAATCTTTATTCCAGGCCATGGTAGTGGAACCACTTCTTAGCGGCTATTACAGCCTTAAGACTAAAGTAATCCCAAAGGCTGCTACTTCCCAGTTGCTCAAGGAGCATGCATTGTCCAGATAACATGAAATACACAGTCGTTGATAATCCCTAAGTAGAAGGAGCATAAGTGGAGCAGAGCACTAGGGATGTGGACCTGCTTCTTGTGCCCTTACAATTTCCCAAGGCAGAACCATACCAGTTCTAGTCTGAACAGGGGCTTTTAGGTGCATTCAATTTGCAATCCATCTGAAAAATACAACTTCTCCAGAAAATAAATGGAAGCTCCAATCCTGTGTTCCTTACCCATGAAAGTTTCCCTTTACAACTAATCATTTAAATGCAGAATCAGGCTCTAAAATCTAAAGCTGTGGGTTTCAGACAGATGACAGCCTGGAGACAATCCAGCTTCCTGAATATAATCTTGATCTGATTTTTTCTCCAGTGATCAGCAGAGTGATTGTGCTTCAAAGCCCTCCTTTTGGAGGTGGCCTGGAAGGAAAAGGTAAAGAAAATAAGAGTCCTGAAACTCACCATGACAGAAAGAAATGTATTCCTCAGTTATGGCTTTGGGGCTTTTTAGGATTATGTTGAACTGAACAAGTGTGCACATATATGTATATATGTGTATGCGTGAGCATGTTTACATTGCAAAGTCTTTAAAACAAGAATTAAAAACAGAGAGTAAGACAAAATGAAAAAGAGAACACTAGTAAGTGGGGGAAAGCAACAATAAAACTGGAGAAGTGGCAATACCTTATGTATCGGTTTGTTTGTTTGTTTGTTTGATGGTTATTATCTATTTATCTGCCTCCTCTAAGTACTATTTATACCAGATAAAAGTGGCATTCTTTCCACTAAATATATTTTACACTGTACAAAACACCATCCCTTCCTTATCACTAGATATTTCACAGAGACAGTAAAGCTAAAGAGACAATGGAGTGCTTAATGTACAATTTAAAGATAGTGAACCGTTGAGAGAGAGAGAGAGAGAGAGAGAGAGATTTATGAAGCAGTAGAAGTAAAGTAATCTGAGTTTACAGAGAGTTGCAGGATGGAAACAGTGGGGCTGAGTATGATTTGGTTTTATATAGCATCTTTCATGCTGAAGGAGTGAAATCCTGCCCCCTCCTTAACCTCAAAAACAAAACTCCCATTGATATCAATAGGGCAAGGATTTAATCCACAGCTTTTGAAAGCATCATAGTAATAACTGTTAATGAATAGACTGTCTTAGCAAAGAGAGCAGTTGTTATGCACTCAACAATATGTCACATGCAGCTTTGAACATTAAAATCTGTCATAGCTGTTGAGAGCATGGATTTGAACAGAAGATCAATAGATCTGGACCCAATTGCTGGCTCTGCAACAGACTTCCTTTGTCACCTTAGCCAGGTCACACTGCTTCTCTGTGCCTTGGTTCCCCATCCGTCAAGTGGGGTGATAACACTTTCTTTCACTTACTAGAGGATAAGTTCTCTGAGGCAGAGACTGTGTGTGTTACCCTGTGTATGTACACACCTAGCCTAAGAGGCCCATGACTAAAATAAAGAAGGACAGAGTACTGTGTTCAAACCCCAGATTCCCGTGTTCGGAGCACTGGCCATGGGAGTCACATCAGGAAAGCATCAGAAGTGGGAAAGATCCTTAAATAAAGGTCTGTCCCAGTGACATTGATGAAGCATTCCTGAGACGGGTGGATCTCTCCTAGGTGGTGTCTCCCTGGATGCTTAACCAGCCTCGCTCTACATTATGTAAGTTTATTTGGGCTGCGACTCTGATGGAAAGTCTCCCAAAAGAAGAGTGTTTCTGGTCAGATTTCCACCCTGCCTATTTCTCTCTCGGCCAGGACTACTGAAGTCTCAGCATTAACAATGGGAATATTTCAGTTTGAACCAAAATAACATTCATGTTGATTTAATCCTTTCCCTCCTCCCCCTCCCTCTGCCCCCACCTCCCTCCCTCAAGGTGAAGACACGACTAACTACTTTAGAAAATCGTGATTTCACCATCCCAGATGTACTGATTTGGTCAATCTGCTTTGCAATACTCCACTGAGCAAAATAAATGGCTTCATTCAAAAAAAAGGAAAGCAGGCCATATTTTCTCAGGTGGTCTGAATAATTCTTAAACATGGTTTTGTAAGACTGGAAGCCAGGTGCCTAGGCGCTGGCGAGCCCGTTGCTTGCTTGCCACGAAAGTGTAGAAAGGAAACGTGTGTGTATGTGAGAAGGAGAGAGAGAGAGTCTGAAAAAAATGTTTTTATAACCGCCCTGTTAAGAGTCTTTCTTAGCTTCGCATTTACCCGCGGCTCTTTCTGCCTCCATCGGCATCAGCCCGAATACGGGCTTAAATGGCAAGGAGAGGAGGGGCTCACGGAGCCCGCGGTGCTGGTTCCTTGTCCTCTCGAAGGGGCAAATGGTAAAGCGAGACAGTCCGTGGCGCTGCTCCCCTGACTGCCCGGCCCGAGGCAAGGCGGACCCGAGCCCAGAGCTGCGGCCGGCCCGGCGCTGCCCGCACAGCACGGGCTTGAGCCTCAGTCACGTCCAGACAGAGCTCGGCCGAGCCACCGCGGGTGCACCCGCCTCGCCCATCTCACCTCAGCCCCGCGCCGTCGGGGGACGAGCCCTTTCCCTCCCACCCCGGGCCAAAATTCATCCTCCTCCCCCAAAGGTTTCACGCTACGTGTCGGGTGCGGCCTGGTGCAGGCGAAGGAGAAAACGAGGGCGAAACCTGGGCTGGCCAGCCCCCGCACCGCAGCCGGCCCGGCCCTGCCCCCGCCGCCGGCTCCGGGTCCAGTCAGACACGCGCCTCGCGTCTTCCAAGCAGGACGGACTTCAAAAGAGCTCCGATTTTGTTTTAAGACAGAAAAAAAGAGCTCCCTCAATCCAGGGGGACCCCCTCGAAACCAGCATATTAAGAATGGGGCTGGGGGCGCAAGAACAGCTGGGTTAGGGAATAATCCTAGGGCCTCGGGGCGCAGCGGTGCAGCCGAATTGCTGTCGGGGAAGCGCGGCGCCCACGCGGGACGGCTGCTCTGCCCCTGCCCCGCGCCCTGCGGGGGTGGAGGGGGGGGGGTCAATCACTCAAACGACCAGCGAAATGTGGGCGCCGATGCCAAGGGGGGCTTTTCCGCTACTGTTTTTTCAGGAGAACAAGATCTCTCTCTAGTCTCTTCCCCTGGAAATGAGCCAGCGAGGAGTCCGGTCCCGCCGGCAGAGGGGTGATGTTGCGGGCCCGGCTGGAAAGCAACGCAAACGTGAAGCCCGGGCCCGAGGGGCCGGACGCGGCGGTCACTCCGGGGCATGTGCGGAGGACAGAGAAAGCCGGGAGGCCGGTGCTCGTACAACCTGCGAACCAAGCGGCTTGGGCTCTGCCGGCGACGGGCCAGTTCCGGGCACGGTCCTGGGCTGCGGCAGGAAACCCCCACGTCCTGCGCAGCACGCCCCGGCCTCAGCACCGGGGAGGGGCCGGGCGGGGGCGCGGGCCTGCCTTTCACAGCCCCGCGGGACGGGAGCGCTTCTGCGGCTCTTGGGGAAAAACTCTAAGAGTAAGAGCAAATATTTGACGCTGAAGAGCTCTTAAGGCCTCAAGAGTACCATTTACTTATTTCCACACAGCGCTGCGGGCTTAGGATGTTAAATAGATTAAAAGGCTAAGAGAGGTCACTGGAGTAGAGCCTCTCTTTCTCCCCTCCTGACTCTTGTTCCCTTGATAAAATTGGGATTAAAAAAAACTAAAGTAAAGTAAAGAAAAGAAAAGCACCCCGCTTTCTCTGCAGCGTCCTGGGCGCATGTGTCCCGGGAGCCGCAGGGCCCCTCCGCCCCCATGGCTCCCGCGGGCTGGGCGGGCCGGGCAGTGCCCAGTGCCCACCTCGGGGCCCGCACCTCTGCCGAGATGGACATAATTATGAGATGGGGGGAGGCACCCAGCCAGGCCGGGGCTGGTGCCTGAAGGGAAAGCGAGTCTCTTCCATTTAATCTCATTTAAAAAGACATAACTAATAAATTTGTATGGCCGAGGCCGCAGTAGACGTAAAGCAGAGTCGATAGTGGTTCAAATCCCATTGAACCCTATTGAAAACCATGACAACAAGAAACAAGCTCCGATTTATCCCGGGGAGTTAAAGCACATTGTGAGGAGGCGTCAATCACCTATTATTCCCCATCTGAACAAATGCAAAATCTTGACTGGAACAAATGCTTCCAACAGGTCCGGGACATAGGGCTACATTTCCCCTTTGTCCGCAGGCTAGCAGTTGGCATGTATTTGTGTTCCCCTCAGCCCGACCACCCAGGAAGGTTGGGAGGCTGGGCCCGGCCGGGGAGATAACTACTGTCACCAGGCACGCTTGATAGGTGGCTCCAGTAATCACGGCCTGGGAATCTTTTATATGGAGCCTGTCCAGTCTCCGAGAAATATGCAGGAAGTTGGCCAAATGGAGCCTTGTGCCCTGTTCATCGAGGCCCCGGAGCTGTCAGATATAAATCGTCCCCTTTCCCTGTCATTATCGCTCTATTTACATTTTCACTCTCCAGGGGAAGCGTTTCCAGAAGCGCCCCTCCTCACCGCCCCTTCCCGCGCCATCTCCCCTCGGAGCAGAGGCCCAGGGCCGGGAGCCGCGCACAATGGGGTCGGGACTCTATCTGGGCAGGATGCACATGAAACGGCTCCGGGCCGCGAGGTGCGCGCCCGTCTTTCAAAGGCATAAAAGGTGCTTCGGGTGGGAGCCGGGTTGCCAGGCCGCTTTGGGCAGGGCTCTCTGTCTTCTAAGGGGGTGCCCTGTTCAGGCAGGACAAGGAGGTCCCGCCGCCCCCTGCCAGGCCAGGCCGGCGGGAGCGCGGGGAGGCTGCAGCCGCGCGGTGCTACGCAAAGCCGGGCACTTTGATTCCAGCCGCACAATAATAGACTGAAACGCGGGGAATCCTCCCACTCATTTAAAATCAAATCACGGGCGTTCCCCGGCATAAATAGGTGCCACCGGTGATCATCAATCTTTTGCGACTCAGTGATGCAGTGAGAGGCGACGGGTTCCCACCTATTAATATTCATTTCATATCTGAAAAGCGAATTCGGGAGGCTGAGGCTGAGGCAGTGCCCGGCGGTACCTGCTGGACACGGGGCCCCTTGGGGGAGGCACCTACCGCGGGACAGAGAGGCGGAAAGGAGGCAGTTCCCCCCTAGGGCCGCACAAACACGTTTCGGCCCCGATCCTGCTCCCCTTGGGGTTTATTGCAAAGCTGCCCCGCAGGGCGCAGGATCGGGGCCGGAGCCAGGCGGGCAGAGCCGGGCTGTCCGAGCGGGGCGCCGCATTGTTGGTGCCTCGCCCCGCTGCTCGCTTGCCGGGTGGCTCTTGCTGCGGGCGACCGCGATTTCGTTTGGAGCAGTCGCTCGCGCCCGGCCGCAGCGAGAGACACGAGCGACCCTAGCAATCGCCGCCTCTTCCCTCGCCCTCTCGGGAACCTGCGGGGATGCTGCAGGCGGCAGCGCTCCTCCAGCCCCCCCCCAGGCCTCTCCGGGCCGGCTCGGCCAGCGCCCCGCGCT
>NW_005841835.1:4670189-4670652 GCF_000455745.1 Alligator sinensis
CGGTGGGTGGAGGGGGGCGCTTGCTGGTCACCGCATGCCACCCAAGATGTTATTCAGCGCTAACAATTACCATTATCTGTCCCACTTGGGGCTAATCAGGCAGGATCTGTCACGCCGAAGCCTGCTTCCTGCCGCCCTCGGGAGGCACCGGCCGAGCCCCCGGCGGGGGTCGCACCTACTCCCATTAGAGCCCGGGCACTTGACTCATTCAGGTACTTAGCATCCCCCAGACAGGGACGGTCCGGGCGGGCGGGCGGCCCGCGGGGAGGACTGTTTATATAAACAGGACACCTCTGTAAGCGACACTAGTACCGGGGCGAGGCGGGGATGGAGTGAGGGGAGCCGCCGGGCGCAGGGAGGCAGGTTGCAGCGGCCGGCGCGCCATGGCCACCCCGGGCAGGGCCAGCTTCACCGTGAGGAGCCTCCTGGACCTGCCCGAGCAGGAGGCGCGCCGCCTCCCCCG
>NW_005841835.1:4672289-4687677 GCF_000455745.1 Alligator sinensis
GCGGCCTCTGCTCCGCAGGCCTTGAGCAGAGGCCTGAGCCTGCCCCGGGACGCGCGCTCCGAGCTGCCGGCCTTGCCCTCCCACCTGCAGGGAGCGGCCAGCTGAGCAGCGTCTCCCTCTTCGGGGAGCGGGATCAGGCCCCCTGCAGGGCGCTCCTTGGACCTGGGGTAGGGAAGGAGGGCCGGGATGGGCCTGTCTCTGTCACCTGTTTCCTCCCCCCTTCCTCACCCCCATTCCTTGTGTTTTGTCTCAGCTGCTAGCCACCTTGTCTTCCATATGGATGGGGTTATCTTAGAAGAATCTCCCAGAGAATCGCTCCTTAAACCTCCTTTTGTCTTGAGAGTTGAAAAGAGCATTGTTGTGCTTGAAAAGGACCTAGACAAAATCTGCACTGTTTCAATTCAGGACTGTTTAATCAGTCCCTAGTGACAATTTTATGGGTTTTAGGCGGTACAATGGTATCTTTTAAAACCTTGTGGCCTTCATGAAAACAAAGGCCTTGAATTTTATGGGCTTACAACTCTAATTAGAACGGTGCCAATGTGTATGGGAGATTATCAAATTTGTATCATAAAACCCCTTTATAATAAATGATTGCTGTTAGGGGGCAGTGGCTTCAAGCAATAGACTTTGTCCATCCTAGGTTTGCAACTGCACATGCTGCTTTACATTTTAACTCATTGAGATGGGACTTGTTAAAATGATCAGATGTGGAATGGAAGTAGTTATCCAAAATGAAAAAAAAAATCAGCAAAATGAAGTAATCTAGCCCAGAATGCGTTTACTTCCTAGCTAAGGCTTTCCTCAATTTCAGTGCTCTAACTAATGTGGACCTCACATATTCATTAGTTATTTTCTGATGTGTATTATATTACTACTAATAACTGGAAAAGCTGTTAAGTTCTTCTAGCACCAATATCCAGTAGCAAAGTGGATTACTTTATTAAAATTAATTAATTGTAGTAATTTCTCTCCCATTTCTTTGTGTCAGAGGTATAGGTTCCAGAAAAGTCCTATAAATTATTAATCATCTTCAGTGTTCACCAGTGGTCCATAACAGAAATATCTGTTCTTCAGAATGCTTATTTAAAACCATAAAAAAGGTCAAAGTCCCCTTCACATTAATGGGAAAAGCCTAAGCTATAGCATTAATAAGGAACATCTTGCATGATTTGTGAGAAAAATTTAAAGGCAAAATTCAATGTACTGGTAATGAAAACAGTCCCTCTAATTGTTACATCAAATGCAAAGGAAAAATGCACTCCCCACCCCACCCCCACCCCCCCAAAAAAAAAGGAAAAGAAGAAATAGGCATATTAAATAAAATGAGGAATAATATGAAGAAATAAAGTCACTGATTTGACTAAAGAATAAACTAGAATGGGTAATACTGAATTTTCTAATAAAAAAAAGAAATCAAAGGTATTTCAGGATCAGTGGAAAAAAATTCTATATCGCTTAAATTGCTAATTTATTTTATGGTTAATATGTCTTTTCTGTACACAGGAAGCTAGATAAATCAATATCTCATTCCAGTTGCTTTGAACTCTTTTGCCTGTCTTTTTCTAATAAGAAAGTAAATTATTTCAGTCTTATTTTGCATCAAAATTGACCTCCACTGAGGGCTATCATTAATATGGCAGGTCACTATGCAGAGAAAGACATCAGATCTTTCTCTTCTCACCCTAAACAGGCCTGGAGTCCCAACGTTCCCAATAAGTAAGAGGTCTAGAAGCTGACATTTGAACCAATGAAAAATACTCCTAAGACCTCACAACCCCAGGTCCCACCTTGTAGATTTATCTGCTGTAACTCTTTCTTTAGTAGTCCAAACCAAAGGATAACTAACTCACTTCTGCTACAACTGAAATCAGTTACAATAAACTCTCTTATTAAGACTCGGAACTAGGACCTGATGTTTTAGGGATTTGCTTTCAAAGAATGTATGAAAGGTTTGAATGTACATAGATACATATGTATATTCATTCTGTGGTACATGCTGATTTGTATAAGTTCATACATTAATATAGAATCCTGGAAGTATGTATCTGATAATCAAATGTCAACAGTCTCTCAATACATTCACAATACACTTGCAACCTCACAAAAGATAGTAAAAAATGACAAAGGTCACCCCCAAACTAGAACTCCTAAAGGCTACAATAGAAACTTGCCCTCATCATTTATTCAGGAAAGGCTCCTGTGTATAGGTAACAAACTCAGACTTTGTAATGAATGCAGCAAATTCCAGACCTGCAGGTTTTCCATTAACTTCTATGTCCCAGCTCCTTAATGCTCAAATCTGAGCACTGAATGTCCTACCTGACTTCAGTTACTATGATGGTGCTACAGGGAGAAAGCAGCACCTGAGAATGCTTCCAGAAATAAACTGGTAACTAGGGATCCTGTTTTCCTCTGATAAAAAAAAATCCCCAATTTTCAGATTAAAAAAAGTAACCAAAATCCACATTTTTCCATGATTAAAATGAAACATCATTATATATAATATAATATACATTAAAATGAAACATCACTAATGTATATAAATGAAATGCTCCCCCTCCCCCCCCCACACACACATATTAGTGGCATTTCATTTTAATCGTGGGAAAATGTGGATTTTGGACTACTTTGTAAATCTGAAAATTGGGGATTTTTTTTTAAATCAGAGAAAACCAGGATCACTGCTGATAACCAGCAAAGTACATGGAGGAGGCCAGGTTTTATATATCTCACATACAAAATGCCATACATGGAACAGTGTTTTGCAATATCTTAAATTTCTACCAGGGTGGAAGTATGTTATGTTGAGTCATTACACTGAATATAATGAAACACATAACTCTGATTAGAGTCTTATCTAAGAGGAAAGGTAAAAATGCAGGAACAACTGAGGAACCCCCAAAATTCCAGACTATGAATCCATTTCATAACTGGGAGAGCAGATTGAATTTTATTAGTAGGTGTTAAGAATCATGAATTAAAAAGATGACAAAGCCAAAAGGGAAATACAGAGTGCTCAAGTGAGGGACTAACATAAGAGGGATGGGGTTGAGGAGGGGAACACAGAAAATACAGTGTTAGCCAACTAATCCTGGGGGTGGGGGACATTATTCTTCTGTTCTAGATGTTTTTCTTCTAGAAACTTTAATTACTTCTAGTACTTACCAAGCCTTAGGTAGACATAGTGGGTCAACAACATAATAGATAAATGGTATTGAAAGCTGCTTTCAGATTTTATGAATTCCATAGAGACAAATAAGCTCTGTCCTCACTAAGCAGGAATCATTGACCTCTGGGACCAGGGTAGCCTCCTTACCAAAGGATAGACCCCCATGAGTTAAGGAAATCAGAAGTGTATAGGTAGATGACAGCGGCAGGTTTGCCACTACCATATATCATCTTCTCCTCTTTGAAAAACAAAAGGCTAAGGAATCTGCTCAAAGTGCTTCTAGTGTCAAGAGATGGATTCTCAAGTAAAAAGGATATACCTCTCATTTGTGTGAAGCTAGAACCTTTCCCCAGAGTCATTAAAAGTCTTTTCCAACAATAGTTTCCACACCTCTCTGTTTACTTTCATTAGTATTGTGAGAAATTAGTTCATTTCACAGATTGTAGCTTGCAGTTCTCACATTTATCTTCTTGAACAAAACTAGGCAAACCCATTTAGAGAAACTACTTTATTTGTAAATCCTCCAGACATGGTTGTTCTCATAAGATTTGTGTAATTTACCCAGGTGTGATTGATTTTGTCCATGGACAAAAAGACACAAAGGAGATACGTGTTTAAAAAACAAACAAAAAATCCCTCTAAAATCAGAGAAGAGAAAAGAAGTAGGAAGCAGTGATGGGTAGGTAAGAGCCAGCATCTCAACCTCAGCCAATCTGGAGGGGCCAGAAGAGGGAGGTCAGTAGGACAAACCCCAATTCTGGCATTCCTCAGAGTGAGAAAATGTTGACTGCTTTTGGGCAGAAACCCAGTAACCAAAAATTATCCATTGCTCAGAACCACTGTAGTGATTATTACTTCACCAATTATGGTGTGAAGAAGAAATCTTCCCTGGCCTTCACTACAGCCATGGCCCTTGAAATTGGATACAAAGTATTTCATAACACAAGATGTTAGAATCTATGGATGCATCTACATATGTGCTTTACTGCAGAGTAGAAAAAATTAGCTCTGCAGTAAGATGTTGCCATCAACACGTGCACCGGTATTAGGGTGCAGTAAATTAATTAACTCTGCCATAAAATAGTATGGTGCCATAAAACTATCTTATGGTGGAGCCAGTAACTGTACTGAAATGCACATATAGATGATAATAGGGGCTGACTGGGGCATGAGGATGCTAAACTGTGGGGGCTGCCTGTCAGCTAGCCACACAACTCTGCAGGTTCTGCACCCCACATGCCCCAGCCAGCCCCTCTACCATCTAACACTGCCACCAGAAGCCCGGGGTTGACCTCCTGTGCCTTCTGCCTGCCCAGCTCCAAGTGCTGCTTTCCCAGGCGCATGTGTAGACACTGCGCCTGGGAGTAGTTGACTCCATCTGAAACTGCTCACTCTGGAGATTATTGAGTCACATTAATTTCACATGTAGATGCACCCTGTGTGTAGCAAAAGCTCTTCTCACTTAATATTTTACTTCTGTTGTAGGTAATCTATATTCAAAGATGACATGGATAGATGGCAAAAAGGGATAGGTTAGATGCAAAGTTAGGCAAAAAGTTGATTTAACATTCTACTAAGCAATTAATAAACTGGCCTTCTAGTATTATACCTGATAAATTATAACTTTCCTTATTACTACTGAAGTGTAACTTGTGATGCTAACCCTAACAAAAATTATACAGTCATCATAAATACACATGATACAGTTTCATTTTCACACAGAACAGTATCTGTATGAAGCTTACCCTATTAGAAAACACATTTATGCAATTATATGGTTTATTTGAGCTCTTTTGGAAATTAGTCTTGGTATATAAAATCTTGTAATGTCAAAATAATGAATATCCTTCTCATACCATGAAAATAACTGGAAAAAAAACACAATCTGGTATTATTATTTTAATGTTTTTATATTAAGATAGTGACCAGATGCTCTACCTACTGTATTTTTATAGATTTGCATGGATAATTTTCTTATTCTTATATTTCTACCAGCTTTCACTGTCTTATAACTATGTTACATACTCCTAACTTTCCAAACATTTCCAGCAGAAGTGACACTTTTTTAAAAGTTTGCAACTTAGTTTGGAAAGATGTTTCACTGCTAATCATATTCATTTTTCAAAAATGTTAGTTTGCCTCTTCATGTTTATTTTCATGCATTCATGAAGAGCTACTAATTGAACACTTCTTCTATCTGCAGGGTACAGTATCCATCTATAATTGTTCTACCATTACTTCTCTGAAAACACATTAGCTGTTACTTTCTTGACACCAATTGTCAGCTCTTCTTGTTTCTTCTGTTTCCCAGCCATTTCTTGTAGGTCATGTCACAGTTTTGCCTCCATTTTCTTCCACTGCAAACATTTTCACTGATCTTGGATTGTTTTTCTTCTACTAGAAAAATTAAAGCAATTTCAAGCTTTCCTTCCATTTATTTCTGCTTGGATTTAACACCACATTTTTATACAACTGATTTAGCCGTATTCCATCTTTGAGAGTATCTAAGGTGACAGTCAGGAAATGTTCATTTCACTACTGAATAATCCACAAGCCCAAAGAGGTCTCATAATAATTATATTCATGTGTATTTTATTTTTATCATGAAACTGCCGAGACACGCATTCACATATTCTTGTTACCAAAATACTGTAGCAGTGCAAATGTTTAGGTCAGTTGCTTTGGCATTTTTTTTTCAACAATAAGTGAAATGGATTCTTTGTTCTTTCAATAGCTTTCTAAGTTTAAGTGTACCATCCCTACTGTAACACTATTTTGGTGTCTGCACTTCGAGGAAGACATTGAAAAGTTGCAGAGGATTCAGAGAAGAGCCATATGAATGTTTAATCAGTCTGATAATAAGCGGTGTAATGAAAGCCTCAAGGATCTCAACTTATTTTACCTATTAAAGAGATGGTTAATGCTGATTTGATCACAGTTTAAGTATCTACATAGGGAAGGGAAATTTGATAATTGTTTGTCCTTCAGTTAAGAAAACAAAAGGTGAAACAAGATCCAATAGTTGGATGTTGAAACTAGGTAAATTCAGACTAGAAATATTGTGTGGGTTACATGGAATCTCAGTTACTGGATTTTTATTAAAAAACACAAATGGATGTTTTTTTTCAAAATATATGGTCTAATTCAGGGGTGTGCAACCCCTGACCACTGGGTCAGATCCAGCCCATTGGGCTTTCCATGGGTTCAGAAATTTTGGCAGTGGGGAAGTGGTGGCAATTAAAACTGCCACTGCTCTCCTGCCACCAAATTTCCAAGCTCCTCACTGCTGGATCAGGCCCCAGCCTGGCCGGCCTGCGCAGAGGGATTGGGTTCCATTCTTGCAGGGCCATCTGGGCTGAGCCTTGATCCAGTAGCATAGGAATGGCCCAGCTGACATCCAATGCAGCCATGTGGGGCTGGTTGGCCCTGATTGGCTGTCTCAAGCCTCACCTGGGCCATGCACATGGGGCTACATTGGACTCCCAGCCCCATATGGCTGCATTAGCCCCAGTTGGACCTGTACCATGCACCATAATGGGCTCATGGACCAACCTGGCACTGCTCATCTGGCCTGTGGGCTGAAAAGATTGATCACCACTTCTAGTTTAATCATAGCTGTTGTATTCGATGTAGGGATTAGTTCAGGAAAGTCTTATGGACTGTGTTATGCATGTCAAACAAAGTGATCACAGTGGTCCTTTCTAGCCTTAAAAATCTCTTCATCTACAGCATGGACTCTGCTGGCAACCTGCTTTAATTTACGGTGGATCAAATTGGCCACTGTCTGGCCTCAGCATCTGGAAGCCACAAGTATCTTCTATGTATTCTCCCTGGGCTGTAGTAGGTATGGTTTGGAAGTAGCCAAGCATCATGGTTATATGTTGCAAGCCAAAAGTTAACAGCTACTTCACAAAAGTTGCTGAGCACCCACAGGACCCATTAGGTCCAATACTAACCCTTTACAACTTCAAGAGTGGAGCCAACATTTAGAACTAGTTATGGAACTGCTCTGAGGCTATTCATCCTCATATCTCCAAGAGGGGAGTCAATGACTGTGTCAGAGCCTACTGTCATATTGGACATTGGGGGGCACGAGAAATTAGGGAGGCTGATATTTCTCCCAATGTGAATGTATATGTGCATGAACTTGAATGCAAACAGAGAAAGAAGAGAGAAACATCCTTAGAGACAATAGACTGTCTGAAAGTGGAAGGCTGCCTTTGGGAAATATGGAGGGCCTCTGAAGACAAAAGGAAATTCTCTTTCTAAAGCAGCTCATATGGAAGGTTTCCCCATAACTAATTTCTCTCTGTGATTTATTCTGTCTCCAGAGGGAAGATAGTGATGCAATGTTCAGGGACAGGGAGGCATTTAGATAATTTACGTTAATATCTCAGCAGTTCAGAGGGTCACCAGTGCAGAGCTACTGCTAAACTAACACAGACTAGTGCAGATGTCCTCCTAAGTAAGTGTCCTTTGATCACAAAACAAAATAACAGTCTGATTTTTTTGGACCTGTGGGCTCACCACAGGATTTGTCCCTAAAAAGGATCTTCCAGCAGCTGGTAAGAAGTGCTGAATAACCAGGAAGCTGTGAAAGTATATGTGCAATTCTCTCTCTCCTATATCCCCTTTCAGACTGTGCTTGCTATAGAATCAGACCTATAACAAATCTTAACCGCACCTCTTTGCATTTTTCACTACTGTCACCATACCAGCCAATCATGGGGAAAAATGTTATATTGACTTGGCAGGTGCTTCTGTTTTTGAACATGATTAAATAACTTTTTATTGTAGTCTTCAAAGCATTTTTATGGTCATTTACAGAGTGAAAGGAGTTCTGATTTTGTGAGCATCTGCCGGAATATGTTTGATCCTGTCATCATTTCTTCAGAAAATCATGTGCTTGCAGCTAGAGTGCATGAATTGTCCATCGTGCACTGCACTTACAACACTGCCTTCATTGCCAATGATAACAACAGCAGGGGAGAGAACTCAGGAGTTAAGCTACGCACTGATTTCACCTTGATGTATGAGTGGTGGATGCCATATCAGAGATGCAAAGTGTAGCTTCTTTATTGACACAGAGTTTTACTGATTTATCGTTAGGGATGGCTGGATGGGGGGACTTTCTGTTTTGCAGGAAATTCCAAGTTGTTGAGTTTAGTTTTAGACTGACATGTTGACTTTGCAGAATTTCCAGCAAAAAAGAACAATCTGTTCACTGTGTTGGGGGCTTAGAAGCAGGCAAGGTGGGTAACCTATCTGCCTGGCTTTCATAACAAGTTTTCACAGAATTGACACATTTCCACAGATGCCACAGAATCATTTTATAACAGAAAACTCTTCAGTCAAATAGTTTTTGACCAGCTCTGTGTGTAATCCAGTAGCATAAGGCTGTCCAACTTGTAAGTGGCTGGCAACAGTGGGCTACTTGAGCCACCTGCTGCACGTCCTCACTAGTGCAAGCTGTGGGCTTCCCCAGCACTGTTGGAGGGAGAGGCAGCTGGGTGAAAATTTAGGGGGCACAGATTAACCTTTCATGGGCCACATGTGACCCACAGGCTGCTAGTTAGACAGGCCTGCACTAGCACAAGAGTTTTGGTTCAGGGTCCCACTGTGCTCATGGCTAAACACATCAAATGAAGAAACATTTGTTTCCCCAGAAGAACTAGGTTTCTAGCAAGTGCCAATAAGTGGATGAATCAAACAGAGAGGAGTGGGAACATCAAATAGCAGTACATTTTTGTATAAGTTTGGTGTGCCCAGAACAACTTGCCCCTACCTATCAGTTACCAGCTGGTAGCATTCTACTGGCATCACAAAAGTGAATTTAAAAGATAAGGTAGTGGGTCTACAATTTTTTTACAAGGAGTTCATGCCATGCATCAAGGATATCATGAGAAAGAGGCTATTAAAGGTCCGAATATCAAACTTTTAGAACATAAAATACTCATAATCCTCCAGACCCTTCTAATATAAACAGAACATGCACGTGTCTGGAATATGGACTTCCCACAGAAAGTAATTTTACCAGGATTCTCTTCAGCAGCCACATATCTGTGTTTCATTATTACCCTATGATGGAGTCTGTTAGAATGAGCTGATGAAAGGGCAGAAATTTGAAAGGCATAGTATGAAAGTGCCAATATTCCTGGAAGCAATAAAAATGAGACTAATCAACAGCAGACTTGACACTACAAGAGAAACTGTTAACTAAATGACAACATCTTCAAATTTCTGTACACTTTCTCTTTGGTCCCTCTGGGCTGTTATGCCTAAACTATTGTATCATTGTCTGGGTCTCTCTTTTGGAACCTGTTAGCACCAAGTTTCTTCTTCTCACCTATGGCATTCATTCCCATTTTCCTCTAGAATTGTCTATGAAGTGATAGATTTCATAAAAATCTGTTTCTTCGCAGGAATTTTTGAAAGTCAATGTACTGCACTAGAAGCTGTTATCAATAATAATCCTTGATATCACAATGTAAAAATTCTGCTGCTTCAAAGGAAGGAGGAAATCCTAGTTCTTCAAAGGACAGGGATGGCATTAAATTCTTAATGACTGTGAATGTCTATTTGGGGAATATATTGCATATATTTCTATGCTGATACTCTTAAAAAGTAAGGATCACATTTCAGGATTGCCTGGTCCAAGTATTTAAAAATACAAGTTACAAATCATGAGACTGGTTTAAAAATTCTGATTTTTTTTTAAATTGTAGTTCTAGTTTCTTTGCTTCCTGGTTTCTTAGCTCTTAGAAAACACTGAACTCAGTGTTTCAAGCTCTCCCCACACCCTCCTTAACCACGAGAGATAGAAATTTGCTTGCATTTTTTAAAGAACATTGAGCTTTCCTGAAATCATTTGATTCCAGGAGCTGAAACTTTTAGAGAAGATCATCAAAAAGTGACAGACTCACAACAGCTGGCACTTTCAAAAGCAGGCCTTCCACTTCTACCTGCAAGCTTTGTGTCTTGTACCTGCAAAATCTTCCCACAAATGCCAACCCTAATGCACAAGCTAGTAAACAAGAAGTGGAGCTAGTGCACACACAAACAGGCTTTGCATGCATGTTATCTACACGTAATGTTAGTCAAGATGAAAATTAATTACTAAGAAATGTAATATACCATGTTCAAGTATTAAATGGCCAGATCCAGTTTGGCCATATAGGGCGCATCCAGATGAGTGCAATCATGCGGTATGTGGCACTGCAAACGCATTTGCAGCGCCACATACTGCACAGTCCAGCATTCTCCACACTGCAAGGGCATGCTGCCCAATCATGTGCTGCTCCGTTTTTTTTCCAGATCAAAAAAACCTGCAGGAAAAGAAGGAGCGCATGCTCGGGCAGCACGCGGTGCTGAAAAGTGGAGCTGGGCCACCTGGAGCCACACTGCGGCTACCAGCCCGGCTCTGCCCAGCAGGATCTTCATGGCTGCAGCCCTGGGAGGCTCCCAGGACCCCAGGTAAGGCTGCTGGGGCCAGCCCAGTTCTGGCCTCAGTCTCCTCTACTGCCCCCGGAGTAATTTGCCACATACCAAAGCACACATGGCACGGGCATTCCCTGGGGACAAATAGCTCCTGCACAAGGTGAACCACTGTTACTTGTCCCCAGGGAGCCAAACATCCACACATGTCTGGACACGCTCATAGGTACCTACACTTAGGCACTGAAACACCTGAAATGTAGGTGCTTTGTCCCAGGAGAGTGATTGGGGTTAACTGCTTAGGATCCATATACCATCAGAGCTGGGCAGCTCCAAAACAAGGTTCATAAAGTCCAGAGGAGCCTAGAACTAGCCAATAGGAAACACTAAATGTGTAACTGAACTGTCAACCACTCGGGGCCTTGATTTAAGTAGCCCATTAGGTGCTTCCATTTGTTTGTGACCAAAAAGGCCTATTGCTACTTCTGAGGGCAGTTTTCAAGGACAGGCATGCCTGCCCAGTGCAGTGATTCTCAGCCAGGATCCCATGGCACTCTTGGGGTGCCTTGAGATTCTTTTAAGTGGGCTGCAGGGTACTATGTAAAGCTAGCACTATTATGTGCACAAACCTGATTCACAAGATAAACCCAGATATTTTAAATAGGAATCCATTATGTTAAAAATAGTCTGATCTTTCATGATCTTTCTGAGTTTTTTGCAACAGAAAAACTGCTCCATTATTTTTCCTTAGTCAAAAAAAGAGTGAAAATGAAGAGTTGGCATTTTCCAAGGGGTGTCTTAGGTCTAATAGGGCATGTTTACATGAGACACTTTACTGCACAGCAGACTAATTTGCTGTGCAGTAAAGTGTCACCATCTACATGGACATGGCAATTAGGATACAGTAGACTAATTTACTGCGCTGCCGAATAGTCCTGTCAGATACAAGTGATATCTGGTAGAAGAGTAATTTACTGCACTTAAACTCACATCTAGATGGTGACATCAGTATTAGTTTACTCTGGGTCAAATTGGACCAGAGTATATTCAGTCACATTAATTGTACATGTAGACACACCCACACAAGGTGTCTTTGATCTAGAAACGTCGATAACTACTTGTCTATTGGTTACTGCACTCATAGAGGAAGTGCAAGACCTGGGTTTAGGCCCTCCTCAGTCTGGGCACTCTCCACCTATCCTGCTAAAACTGGGACACTGAAGTGGCAAGAATCATGGGGTCAAGAAGAGAGACAGCCTGACTATATCCTGGTTGTTAGGACACTCAGATGGGACTGGGGAGTCCTGAGTGATGGTTCTAGCTATCAGGTTTATTCCTGTTTTTTTTTTAAACTAATGGCTGTTCAGTGTGAAATGCGAAGTGTTATGGGAACAAGGAGCAAAACCCTTTGCTCCCTACCTTCCTACAGTAAGATTGTATAAAAGCCAGAAAGAGCCCAGCCCTTTATTATTAAAAGACTTTAAAACAGAATTGATTGTGATATTAACTGATAACAATAAATGATTTATGTAAAACAACATCTTGTTGAAATACTGAACTAAGTTTTATTTGATAATATGTTTTGTTTCTTTTCCCTTTACTTGCAAACTGCAAACCAATACCCTCACAAGCTCCACATTTCTGCATTTCATTAATGCTCCAAAAGAAGATGTGGGCACCAAGTTAAAGAGTGGTTTTAGGCCACTTTAAAAATTTGGTCCATAAAGTCCTAATCAAAGGGATTGAAAAACGTTTTGAAGTTTTAAAGGAAGCACTGCATCTGGGAAGCCTGATTATTGAGAATGTAGATCAAAGGGAACTATGGATTCAATACACATCATTCATACAATCTGTGCATTGGGGGTTTGATTATAGTACATAGTTTCCCTGAAGAATGTTTGCTCAGCAATTCAGAAGGAAAAGTGTTGTTCCATCAATGCAGAGTTCTCTTTTTCTGTTCTAAGCAGAGTTCAGTTAAGGGAGCTGAAACCCAGTAGCTCAGAAGAGACATTTAAAGCTGGCATAGGAGTGAAGGGAGCTGTGCCATGAATGAGCAACCTTTTAATCTGTAGGGTGCTGGGAATATTCTCCATTTCAATGGGCATAATTACAGCTTTCCCAGGTAGGTGCTTTGAAAGGATGAGAAATAAAGCAGAAAACGTTTCTCTTTGTTCTCCTGCACCTATGTTTCCATGGAAGAGGCATCCAATATGGCATCCAATGCTTCCTGAGTATAAAAGGAGATGATCTCCATGCTTCCCCTGTAGGTAAACACTTAACTGGACAGAGGCAGACTTATTTCTCCTCCCATGTGTCAGTAAACAGCTGAAACAAGCATGTGCTACACATTACATAGCAAGGCCTGCTGGCAAGAGCCCTCATTAGGGTCTCTGGAAGCATTAGGTCTGCTTCTGGCTTCCACAGACCTAGCATCCTAGATCTTCAGATGATATGAATCAGTGCTGCACCACTGAATGGTCATGTACTCCTGCTGAGGATCTTGCTCAATATATCCAATACATGCCATTCAAACAGCATCTCCTTCCCTTGATTCACACAGCCCTGGTCCATACATTTTTATAGAACTTCACACCTTCATTTTTGTAACATCTGTCTGATGCTAAAAAAGAGTAATAAGGCTAGAAACAGACCCATTGAAATAATAATGTCTGATCTCTTTATATTTCCTGTTCTGTATCTCTTTTGAAGGTGCAGGCTAAGCTAGTCTGAGAGAAGTTATTTTAACAAATTGGGGTAAAAGGAAACACTTGCTGAATCTCAAGTGGATCTAACAGAAGGAGAGTTTAGATTATAAACACATAGGCTAAAGAGACGTTTCAGAAGACTGTAGTAATAGCTAGAAAAATGACTGCAAAAGTAGTAGTTTCTTACTCAATAGGTCTGCTCTTTTTGTGCATATCAAGTCAAATCTGCCTCCTTTACAGACACAAGTGTCTGATAGATACTTCCTCTTGATCCACTCTGAATGATGGCCTTTTTAGACATGGGCTTGGATACCAGGCTATTATGCTGTTGGGTTGTTCACCGGTACAATAAATGATGATCTGAAACTCACACTTGGTTATATATCATATGCAGGGTCAGAAAATAATCTAAACTACATTATCTAAACTAAACTAGAATCAAAACCAAAATATATAAACCAAGGGGGAGACAGAGATTATTACACTGCCCAGATAACATAGGTTCAAGGAGCAAAAAAATCATCTCGCATCAGCAAGCAGCTACCATACTGTTACCCTCACCTCATTTAGCTAAATGTATTGAGTCACTGACTGAGTATTTAATGCTCACTTAGCTGTATGTTGTTATAAGTATATTTCAGTTTTAAAATACTGGTAGTAATTATGGCCTGGACAACACAGAAGTACAGGGAGGGCTAGACCATGGTGGTGGCAGTATAGGTTTATGTTTAAGACCTTGGCTCTTGCAGTCCTATGATTACAGTGAAATCTCAGGTTTCATTTAAATAAAATGTAAGTTTTCAGATTTCATAGATGTGAAGAAAAGCTTGAAAATATGAAATAACTGCAGCCAAAGCAGTGACAGCTGCATGAGGCTGCAGATGATGTGAAACAATAGCTCTAAGTTATGAACTGCACTTCTGTGGGGTGTTGACTTAAAGCCCCACTGCTATGAGTGGCTTCTGGTCCATATTACCCCAAAAAAGGATTCTGTGCTTGGGAAGAAGGAAGACACAGGGGGCCAGGACCAACCCACCTAAGCAGCCAGTATTCTGCTGCTATAAGTTTCACTGGTTCCCCTGACAGTGTAGGAGGCAGGAGAGAAAGGAGTCTGTTGTCCCTTTCTCTGACCCAGTCCCAGTCACTTCCACTTCAAGTGTGACACTATGGGCGGAGTTATGGGACACTTCATGCCATGGTGTGCCTATGGCACTGGATTATCTGTCTAAATTCTGGCTGAAGGTTGAGAAAAATCTCAGCATCTGTGCACATTGCTGGGTCTTAATGATGGGTCTACCCTTATGGTAGTGTAGAGCTCTTGTACAATACTTGAAAAAAGTATCTTTTCACACTGCTGTCAGCTTAGCCACTTACACTCACACTTACACTGCACAAAGAGTTAGGCACTAGGAATATGCTCCACAACTACCAGCAAGCTGAGTGGAAAGCCACCTAAGGCACCCAACAGGTAGCACTGAGGAAAAGAATATGTTTTAAATCCCATCCCTTTCAAGGAAAGCAAGGGAGGTTCTTTTGGTGATAACTTTTATTGGACCAGCTCTATAGCTGGGAGAGATATTAGGTGACCTGAAGAAGGACATGTTGTGCCTGAAAGCTTGTCTAATATCTTTCCCAACTATACAGCTAGTCCAATAAAAGGTATCACCACAGAGCCCTGGCTTCTTACATGTTTCTGGGACCATCATGGTGACAATAACACTCCAGCCCTACTACCCCCCTTCAGGGATGTTGGCACCTTGCTCTGGGCTGCAGGGAGACACTTTTCTCCACTTAGGAGTCACAAGTCTGCATCCTTTGTTGGCATTAGGTACCATTCTTTCAAAAGCCAAGGAGGGCCCAAATCTGCCTTTCAAAAGACAAAGCAAACAACAGAGGAGTCAATCATTTATTTTATCTAATAGCTCAGTGTTTTTGAGCACTTACCCATAATGTCCACAACTTAAATTCAGTTCCTTCTACTACTGAGAGGATCTGAACCCACATCTCCTATGTCCAGACAGTGAGTCCTACCCACCAAGCTCTAGTGTAGTCTGTATTAAGATGCTTTTATTCTTTC
>NW_005841835.1:4687687-4730343 GCF_000455745.1 Alligator sinensis
TGCTGTTCTACTTTGCACAGAATAATTTAATATTCATTAGCCAAAAAACAGAAAGCAAGTAAGCCTCACTTTACAGTCTAGTGGTTTGGGCACTCATGTAGGGGATCTACGTGGATTCCAGGCCTTGCTCCAATATGTATTTCACTGTTTTACATTGATCATATTATATAAAATAGCAACTTTAATGAGCTGAAAACAGCTTAATGAGAATCAATATTATAACAATCATTTAACTATGAATTAAAAAATAGCAAAGCTTATTTTTAAGTAAAGTATAATATATAATCTACATAATGTAAACTATTGAAATTCTTCTTGGAGCAAGGACTGAAGGCTGGGTGTTGCCTGGGAAACCCAATTCTCCTCCAGAGGGATTTTAAGTGGAATACAGTTCATAAGGTATAACGTGAAAATGTCCAACAGTTTGAGTCCTACAGAGAAGATAGGGGAGGGAATACCTACTGTATGGATCCTAATAGGGCTTAAGCATGAGCAAAGCACTGAGAAAATCAACTTTCTCAAAACTAAGGTGTTTCTGGACATGCCTGGAAGCAGAATTTGGGGTGCCTTAGCTCCTTCCAGCTACTGTTGCCACTGGACCTGGCCCTGCTGCTTGAGTAACCCCAGCAAGTCCTCCCTGTATCCATCTCTGGGGGCGGGACCCATGTGGGCAGGGCACATGGCCAGGCAGATGGGATGGAGCTGTGGGCAGGTGGGGAATGGTGTTTGGGAGCAGGATGGGTGGGTGACGCCAGGATCATGGGGTGGTGACAGCACAAGGCCAGGGCTGGGGCCAGAGCCAAGGCAGAGTTGTGATCCACTACCTGCATGGCCCTGTGATGGGCATGGGTTCCCTGGGCAAGGGTATGCAGGGTGCCAGTTATGACTGTGCCCTGGGCCCTAGCCCTGCACTGTCACTACCCCAAGATCCCAGCCCCAAATGCAGTCCTCTGCCTGCCCATGGCTCCATCCTATCTAGCTGGCTGTGTGCTCTGCCTCTGCTTGTCCTAGATGGTCTCCATGGAGACCCTGGGATCACTGGGCAATGACAGAGAGAGGCCAGGGCTCAGGGCAGATCTGTGATCTGTTACCCATGTGCCCTTGCCTAAAGAACCAGCACCCATCACAGGGCTGTGTGGAAAGTGGCTCACACCTCTCCCCTGGGCCGCAGCCCAGCACTGTCACCTTCCCAGAATCCTGGCCATGGCCCCACCTGCCCATCCTGCTCCTGCTCTCTGTCCACCCCAGCTACCTGGCTGAGGGCAGAGCAGAGCCACTGAGGGAGTTTTGGTGAGCTGTTGCATGGGGAGGGTGGGGGGAGAAGAGTGCTGACTCAGCCCATGGCAGCTCACCAAATCTCCCTATGTAACCCTCAGGCCCAAATAATTGCCCACCTCTGGTCCACAGCTATGCTGGTGCAAAGTGAAGTAGTGCAGTGGGTAGTGGGGGGATCTGCCTGTGCAGATCTGTGTGTGGTCCAGGGGCCTGTGGCTCACCCTAGTACAGCATGCATAGCATGTGACCTGTGCAGCATATGGCCACTTAGAAGTTGGACTGGGTTAGAACATATGGTGATGGTATGTGGAGAAAATGAAGGTCTATATGCCATATTTATAGCCCACAGATTCTGGGATTGGTGTGGGCTGTTGTATTTTCTAGTGAAAGCTATAGTAGCCTGAAGACTGCTCTCCTTGATACCCGGCTACACTTAGCCAAACGGACCATTCTAACCATTAGGAGCAACAGAGCATAGTCATCTCCTTTCCAGCATGGTGGACTGCCTATAACAGGTCTACACCAAACAAGATTCATTTAATTTCCCAGTTAAAGTAGCTTTCTTTTGCCATTGTAGAACTAGAGCAGCACAAAGCAACTGGGAAGAAAGGTTGTGGGACAATCTACCCAAAAATGTTTGCTGGATTTTGCTTTTACAGTTAAATCATGTATCATGTAAAAGGATTGGGATTTACCACCTCACTAATCAGGAAAGAGGTAGATCTGAGAAATGAGACAATTATGAAAATCAGGAAGCAATTTAATTGTCTGAAAACAGCTTAATTAGAATGAATATCATTTTCTTAAATGACAGTAATCATTTTACTGGGGGTTAAAAAATAGCAAAGGTTGTCTTTAAATAAAGTATCTTCTGCTATCAAACCCAAACAAAAGATACTGGATAATAACAGGAATAAAATAATCCTCCTTCACCAAGATCTCTGTAACATTAATAACACAGGGGTGTTCAAATCTATTTGCTTGGGTTTGGGTTTGTTTTGATGATGATGCTTATTATGTGGATATTATTAGCACCCAATAGCACCTAAACTCCCCAGTCAGGATCAGGGCTCCATCATGCTAGGTGCAGTACAAACATAAAAAAACCCCAAAAACATAGTACCAGTCCTACCATCCAAAAAGACAAAACCCAACTAAAGACCTAGACAAATGACATTATCACTGGCATACCTTACATCAGTTCTGTACAGATGTCAGTTATGCTGGTGCTCTGAGTTGACAGACAACCAGCACTTGGTGTAAATGCCACAGTAGGTGAATTACAGCACCTCACCACTAGCTGGAGGAGTTAATAATAATCTGTTTTCACTAAGCAAATGGCTATCCGCATGACATTTATACCAGTGTTATTTTGTCCCTGATTTTTCCCAGGGTAACTTTACACTGAAATCGAAGTTACAGAAGTGTAGGGCTATACAACATGCATGTATTCCTTTTTTACACTGGTGTAGGACAGATTACACCAGTGTATATTTATCATGTGGCTAGTCTAAAGGGATAGGGAAAGGAATATGATACACAAGCAAAATTATCAGGGCCATGGTAGATTTATATTTTTAGTCACATTTATTTCTGAATCTTTGTAACAGATGGACAGCAGGGGTGTGCCAAATGGGCTCTATGCAATTCGAATTTGGATTCGGCTCGAATCAGGGACAGTGATTTGATTTGTTGATTCAGATCACTGTCCCTGATTCGATTCGGCCAAATCTGAATCTGTAGATTTGATGCTGATTTGGAGAATCAGCAATTTGCACATAGACACAGCTTTAAATGTTTTTTCTACATACCTCAAGGTACCAGGTGTGGCTCGCGATTCTGGGGCAAATGGAGCATCTCACAGGAGGGCAGGGGGGCCCCTTGGCAGCAAACCTGGAAGTGTACCAGAAGTACTTCCAGTCCACTTCTGGGTCCACTGAGGAGTGTACTGGGGGCCCCCCACACTGCTCCCAGCTCAGCAATCAGCTGCAGAGGGACCCCAGGAGCCCCCCCAGACCCAGGAGGCACCAGTCACCAAGCTGGGGGGTGGGGTGCGGCTGGGGGGGGGAGCCCAGTGTGCTCCCCAGCAGACCCAGAAGTGGACTGGAAGAGTTTCTGATCCACTTTTGGGTCTGCTGCTGAGTGTGCTGGGGACCCCTGCACTTTTGTGGGACGCTCCATCCACCCAAGCATCGCAGCATTCACGAGCCATTTGCTACCTAGAGGTGTGTAGAAAAAAACATTTAAAGCTGTGTCTATGCCTGAATCGTCGAATCTCTCAGAATCTCTCCAAATGGATTCAGAGGGTTCCAATTCAATTTGGAGAGATTAAAGGGTCTCCTGATTCGATTTGGGTTTGGAGATTCGGCCACCGAATTGGGCCAAATCTCTGCCGAATCAAATCACGGACTGAAGCTTCACACAGCCCTAATGGACAGTTGTAAGGGTGGGACTCTGTGTCCAGAGGAGTCCAATGCTAAATGGAGAGATTTTGTTTTAGGTAGATGTTTGGTACTTGCAGTCAGTGGTTTCTGCTGGACATTTCACACTTCCAGAAACTAGCCCACTTCTTTACATGCTGAAGGATGGAGTAAAGAGCCTAATGTTAGTCTCCAGAATGTAAAAATCATTGCTTTGACCTACAGGATTAGAACAACAGTTAAGGTCCTTTCTGGGTCAGAAGGCATGGCAGCACTGCTAAACTTTAAGCTTTAAGATAACTATGTGCTTAGGGGCATCTCTTGAATAGGACTGCCTTCTCCAAATGGAGCCTTAGTCTGCTTCTTCAACAGTATGTAGAAAAGCAGTATACACACATGCATAGACACATCATGTACAAACATATTATGCCCAAAAAGTTACATAAAAAGGCATTACTAAGAGTGCAAACACAAGCACATCAAAGCTGGAAATTGTTAGAATTAAGTTGTGCAATCTTCATGCATATGCATTCTGGAATTTTTAATTACACAATCAAGACATAAGAAATGCCATTTACTGGGCTAGACTACAAGTCCATGTAGCCCACTATCCTGTTTCACATGAAGGTTGGGAATGGATGCTGAGGAGGGATATCCAAAATCTTCCACTCTGCTCCTCTTCCATTGCAGCTTCCAGCATTTGGATGGTTAGAGACTTCTGATTCACGGGCTGCATCCCTAAGTTCAATACCTAATGATGGCTCTTTCCTTCAACAACTGGTCCAGTCCCCTTTCGAAATGGGTTAAGCTACCAGCTTCCACAGCATGTAACAATGAGTTTCACAAGTTAATTACACATTAGGCACATCTACACAAGACATTAACTGTGCAGTAGCTTAATAACATTGTGCAGTAGCATGCCAGGCAAAAATCATGCTAATACGCTACTGTGCAGTAGTATTAGGATACTGCCCAGTGTCACTAAAAACCTGTGTGCTAGTGCTACTGCGTGGAAGTGCGAGTTACTATGCACTGATTTAGTACTTGGTTATCCAAGTACTAAACTTAATGTGCAGTAACTACAGTACATTAATGAACATGTAGACATGCCCACTATATATATATATATATATATATATAACTTCTTGTTGTTAGTTTTAAATCTTCTATTTAATACTTTTACTTTATGTGTCTAGTTCTAGTATTTTTAGAGACTGTAAATAATTCATCTCTATGTACTTTCTCTGTACAAGTTGATATTTTGTAAAATATCATGTGCTCCTCAATTTTCTAAACTGACATGGCCCAGTCTATTTAATCTCCCTTCATGTGAAAGTCCCTCCATACCACTGATCATCCTTGGTGCCCTCCTTTATTCCTTTATTCTAATTCTTCTATATCCTTTTTGAGGTGAGCTTATGTTTTCAGTGAACTGTCCACAATGTCTCTAAGATCTCTTTTCTATGTGGTAACAGGAAATGTAGAGCCCATTATCCTGTATATATATTGTAACGGGGGACCTTCTTGGGGCCGATTTGCCTTTGGCCCGCCCACCTGTTCCGGGCCAACCACCCGCCTTCTCGCCTGCCACCCCTTGTTGTTAATTAATCAATTACCTTAATTAGGTGGGAGGCTGCCCATTTTCCTGCCCTGATGTCAGGGGGTGCTATCTGCGGCTCTGTTCTTCCCCTACATCGCAGCCCAAGCCTTGCAGATGGCATTTATAAATTCCTCTTTATGTTGGGGTCTCAACCGTTGTGGGCTTACCCCTTCTATCTCTAGCTAGGCCTCTCAGTCAAAAATCCATTAATCAGGGTCTAGATCTCAAAAACTCACTCGGGCTCCTGCGCCCTCTCCGGTACTGGGGTCTGTTCACCCCGAATACTGTGCCCCCTCCGGCGCTGGCTCTCCACACTGTAGTGGGCCCCCAGTGAGGCCTCCTCCTTCCCCAATAGCCTCAGCCCGATCCTCTGGCAATTAACATCCAATGCAAACCATAGGTTTCTATGGCCATATCATGGAAAAAATAATAATAAAGAAATGAGAGAGGCAACATGCCTGCTTACTTTAGATGATCATGCTTCTGGCTCACAGTGTGGCGTATTCTTCCGAAAAAGGCTGCTCCTGTGGCACCATGGTCATTGGGAGTCCCCCTCCCTGCTGCATCCCTGGCCTTCTCCACTCGCCGGTTATAGGTTTTTGGCCTTCCCCTACCTGACCAGCTGGCAGGGCTTGAGCCTTAACCCCTACTTGACTGGCCAGCCGTGACTGGAAGGTTCTGGATTTAAAGGGACCACCCTGTTTCTTGGTAACAGGGCTAGGGCTCCCTGTTACATATATATATAAAATTATTCAAACCCAATATATATATATATTTGTGTTAAATATATATTTGTGTTAAATATATATTTTGTGTTTTCAGCAAACTTGGTTACTTCACTATTGATCCCTCTTTCCAGATCATTTATGAATATATTAAATAGCATGGGTCTCAACACAGATCCCTGGGGGACTCCGCTGTTTGCTTCTTTTCATTCTGGAAACTGACCATTTATACCCACTCTTTGTTTTCTACTCTTAAGCCAATTTCTGATCCCCCAAGTGGATCTTCCCTCTAATCTCAGGACAACTCAATTTAATTAAGAGCTTTTCGTGGAATCCACATTCTTGTTGATGACCTCAAAAAACTCAAATTGGTTGGTGAGGCATGATCTCTCTTTAGATAAGCCATTCTGACGTCTCCCCAGCAAGTTCTGTTCATCCATGTTCTGAACAACCTTTTAAAATTATTGCTTCTACAAGTGTGCCAGGAATAGAAGTTAGAGACACTGGCCTCCAGTTCCCTGGGTCCCTTCTGGAGCCTTTTTGTAAAGATTGGAGTTACACCGGTCCTCTGGTATTGAAGCTGTTTTTACTGATAGGTTGAATACAACAGTAAGTATTTCTGTCATTTCAAATTTTGGCTCCTTCAAGACTCTAGGATGAATGCCATCAGGTCCTGGTGATTTATCACTGTTTAATTTATCAATCTCCTCTAAAACTCCATCTACTGATACCTCATTTTGGGTCAGTTTTACTGACTTGTCATCCTGGAGGGAATCTTCCCAACATATTCCATAGGAAAGACTGATGCAAAGTATTTTCTACAGGTCCCTTCCACATTCAGTGCACAAAATATCTTGAGTCTCACTCACTGAACTCAATTCAATGTTGTGTTTTTTTTCTTTTTGTTCAACGTAAGGCCCCAGGCTTTTTTATACAAGTCAAACCCCACTCTGATAACAGAATTATTAGCTTCCTCATGGATTTTTCCACAGTGCTCACCACCACAGCATCAGAAACATTCACAAACATTTATTTATTTTAACAATGTCCCTGTCAAATGAGGGGTATCACCCCCAGTTTAATCATAATGACCTAAGGCACAGAAAGATTAAGGTCACAAGTATCCATAAATGATGGGTATGCAACTTAAGGCACTTCTGGAAGGTGGAGTTTTAGCTGATATTATTTTTAAATAATACCATGTGACAGAGCTTGCAAAATAATTATTTCTTAGAGCTTCCTGTTATTTTGTTCTATAAGAGTAGTGGCTTTTGTGGTGAAACAGCAACAGTTGAAAATGGTTTTGTGTATGTGCAATGAGGTTTATAAATGGAGAATGCAGGCTAGGGGATTCACATTCATCTAGACCCCTGAAGAGGAGAAGCAGCTTCAGATAAATGCACCCCATGATCCCTAACCACCTGAGGTCAGACTGGCCATCTGACCAAAGAAGTTATTGGTTGATCAATGCAATCATTATGTCATTGTGACTGTGGTTATCTAGATCTTGTGCTAAATCTGTCAATAAATTCTCTGCTTTGAAAGACTAGCTGCAGGCTTGCATCTTTCTAAAATGAAAGGAATAAATTTAAACCCCTAAATTGGGGTAATAGTTATGGCACCCAAACAGGGACTCAAATAGGTGAGAGATGAAGCATGAAAGCTATTAGACCTGGTCAGTCCTGTTTAACAGTCATAATTTTGCAGGTTTTGCCAGACCTGAGAAAGGAATTTTGGCAAGGGTAAAGATGAGAGAAGAGCATTAATAGCGTTACCTTAGTGGTGATACCTTGGAGAACTTGACAAAGTATCTCTAGAGGGTGGTAGCAGTGAAAGAGGGCCATATTTTGAATTGAGGGGATTTGATTCCATGAATCCATGGGAGGTGACTCTGTGTGAAGAATGGGAAAAAATGGGTACCACTTGGGGCATGTCCACACATGTGTGGACATTTAGTTCCCCAGGGACAAGTAGCAGTGGTGCACCTTGCACAGACGCTACTTGTCCCCGGGGAACACCTATGTCATATGTGCTTTGGTGCATGGCAAGTTACCCTGGGGGAGGTGGTAGGGGAAGCTGGAGCTAGCACCTTGCTGGCCCCAGAAGCCTTACGTGCGGGTCTCCCAGGGCTGCACCTGTGGCGTTCCTGTCGGGTGGAGCCTGGCTGGCAACCACAGCACAGTTCCAGGCAGCCCAGCTCCACTTTTCAGCAGCGCATGCTGCCCAAGTTTGCGCTGCTCCTTTTTTTTTTTTTGCTGTCTGTTTTTTTGACCCCTGGATATCCAGGGGTCAAAAATACCTGAGGAAAACAACTGCTAAATCCAGGTGCAAAAGCTAATCCAGGTAACGGGATAAATTAGTCCCTGTTTAAACCATACTTAATACAATCCAGTCTGTGGATGATTTTTTGTTCTGCAATTTCCCATTCAAATAGGTTTTTCAAGGTGTGCTGCCTGAGAGCAGCCACTGTCCAGTTGGCAATGGAATATCCAGGCAGATTAAAATGTTCTGCCATAGGCCTGTGTGTCTTTCTGTGTATTTCTGCAGCTGGCATCAGATTGATGTTCATTCATTGTGTCACACTCCATCTGTCCATCTGTCCAATGTAGCAAAGGGGCACTCAGAGCAGGCAAAGGCATATATGACATTAGCAGAATTGCAAGTGAATGAACCTAATATGTTATAATCCATGTTATTCAATCCAGTGATGATGTGATTTGTATTGATGATGGGGCATAATAGAAGGCATCTGATTCCATTGCAAGGCCTGGTACTATGCTGAAACCAGGAGTTACGTAGCCTGTTGCTTGAGAAATGCCATCTGAGGCTGGGGAGGCTGTCACTAAGCTAGGACAAGTTTGTCTCCCATGACTGCTTTGAGATGGTCATCCTTTTCCAGGTGGCCTTGGAGGTCATTAATGATATGTTTCAGGTGTTCAAACCAGAGGCTGTAGGTGACAACCAGAGGGACCCTGTTGTCCTTGTCACTTGATTTCAGACTAACATGGCTAACTTCATTTCACTGTTTATGGTGGTCATGGGGGCTTCCCAGAAATTGAGGGAAAAAACTCAAGAAGGTCAAGATCTAGATGAGGAAGTAAGACAGCTTAAAGGAATCACTGAGGCACTGCTAAGTAGAGAGTGCTGCCTTTCAGGCCACCGCACTGAAGGACACATTGCTGCTGGCAACTGTGTCAACAGGAAAGGAACAGATAGAGTTTCAGCCAGAAGAGAAAGATCAAAAATGTGAAGAATGGAAGGTGGGGTGCCAGGAGGCACAGGCAGTGGTTTGCTCTGCTCTGAATGAGCAGGGAAAGAATGCAACCTCCATCTGGCATATTGTTAGAAGGTGGAGGCACTAGAAAGGGTGTGAAGGGGGTTGTGGCTGCTGTGTGGGCAGAAGCTTATCTGACTGACTGTGGCAGTGAAGGTGACGAACTGGAGCTTGTAGAACCACATTGGTATAGTTGTGATGATGGGAAATGGAGAGGTAAGGATCAAAACAGGAACAATACTGACCATCTGTATAATCTCCTCTGTAAAAGGAGCTACAGATGTGGGAGGACAAGGACAGAAAAGGGGCTCCAATGGTACCATTCTCCCAGACCATTTGGGTGATCCAAGGACTTGTCAACATCCAGGACCAGAGGAAGAGGTTCAGAGAAATGAGAAGGCCACTGCCTTTGCTTGATGGGGACATGAGCAACTGTATGAACTCCAAAAGCTCTTGGGACTATTAACAGCAGAAACAGGGCCAACATAGCTATCCAAGTTCCATATGAAGATAGGAGGGGTAGATGCCATTGTCATACTTGATTTTTTAGGCTCTCTGCTAGTATGCATGGGTCTCTCTGAATTCATAGCCTTCCCTTTAAAGACCCAAATAGGGGCTTCAGAAAAAAATGTGGAAGATAAAGTGGAAGGAAATCATGGGTGTTCTTGGGCCTGGAGAAAACCCAATGCAATGGTCCTATGGGGGCAAGCACAAGATGGGGGAACTCCTCAGGAATATGCTGAGTAAAAATGGATCCTGTATTCACTTACAGATCCAGAAAAGGAAGTATGTACTTAAGGAAACATAGGTTGGATTAATGGAATGTCAAGTGGATAGAAAACTGGCTGGATTATCGGGTTTAATTGGTAGTGATCAATGGCTCGGAGTCTAGTTGGCCGCTAGTATCAAATAGAGTGCCCCAGGGGTTGGTCCCAGGGCGGGTTTTGTTCAATAGCTTCATTAACGATCTGGAAGATGAGATGGATTGCACTCTAAGCAAGTTCATGGATGACACCAAGCTGCAGGGGGTAGATATGCTGGAAGGTAGGGCTAGAATGAAAAGTGACCTAAACAAAGTGGAGGATTTGGCTAAAGGAAATCTCATGAGGTTCAACAAGGACAAGTGCAAAATCCTGCACTTAGGATGGAAGAATCTCATGCACTGGTGCAGGTTTGGGACCAACTGACTAAGCAGCAGCTCTGCAGACAAGGACCTGGGGGTTACAGTGGACAGTAAGCTGAATACAAGTCAACAGTGTGCCCTTGTTGCCTTGACGGCTAACAGCGTACGGGGCTGCATTAGTAAGAGCATTGCCAGAAGATTGAAGGAAGTAATTATTCCCCTCTATTCTGCACTGCTGTGGCCATATTTGGAGTATTATGTCCAGTTCTGGGCTCCCCACTACAGAAAGGATGTGAACAAATTGGAAAGAATCCAGTGGAGGGGCAACAAAAATGGTTCAGGTGCTGGAGCACATGATCTATGAGGAGAGGCTGAGGGAACTGGGGTTATTTAGTCTGCAAAAGAGAAGACTGAAGGGAGATTTGATAGTAGCCTTTAACTACCTGAAGGGTGGTTACAAAGAGGATGGAGCTAAACTGTTCTCAATGGTGACAGATGACAGAACAAGAAGCAATAGTCTCAAGTTTCAGCAAGGGAAGTTTAGGTTGGGTATTAGGAAAATCTCTCTCACTAGGAGGGTGGTGAAGAACTGGAATGGGTTACGTAGAGAGATGGTGGAATCTCCATCCTTGGAGGTTGTTAAGGCCCAGCTTGACAAACCCTGGCTGGAGTGATCTAGTTGGGGATGATCCTGCTTTGAGCAGGGGGTTGGACTAGATGACCTCCTGAGTTCCCTTCCAATCCTAATTTTCTATGATTCTCTGATTTTCTATGATTCTATTAAAATGAATGATGCTGCTTTTAAACATGCTTTTATGGCTGTTGCAGCCTGAACAGTGTATGGTAGCAGAGGTGGGATTGGAAGGCAAGCTATAAAAAGAGTTGGAGGTTTGCCTCAAGGAAGTATTTTAAGTGGTGCTTCTCAGGAGGAGAGGGGATAAAGTCCCAGGCCAAGATCATAGCAGTGACATCCATGAATAACTTCATAACATGGGACACAGAAGTGGGAGAGGGGGTGTTCATCAGCATGAAGTAGGAAAGAAGGCAAGGTTGGCCACACTTCAGCTGGAGAATTGCCCAAAGGACAGTGCCTAGAATGGAAGAAGGAACCCTCCAGGGCAAAGTTTTGGACTCAGCTGCTGCGATATGAGCCAAAGGAAAAGATTGATGGCCTGCCAGCCTAGAAATTTGACTGGGATGATGCAGGTATAGTTGGGGATGATCCTGCCTTGAGCAGAGGGTTGGACTAGATGACCTCCTAAGGTCCCTTCTGTCCCTAATTTTCTATGATGATTCTATGATTCTATGAAATTGTTGGCCAGGTTGGCACAGTACAAGGATGTGGACAGATGGAACAGTGAGAGTGGGTCAGTGACTCAACTGCAGATACAGGCCTCCATTCTGTTTGAAGGCAGTGATCTATAATTGGGTAGGGGTATTTTCTCCCACAGCTAGAGTACCCTGCCTTCTGTGGGGGCAACCAGCAGCTGTCATTACCATGGTCAGGGACCAGTTTCTAATGCTAACTGAGATGGGTGCATCATTGTGAGTACTCATCCTCCAGGTGATGGGACATGGAAGACTGTTACCACTACTAATTTTGATGGGTTTAATGGGCAGGTGTCCTGAATACCACTCACTGCACACTTGATATTTTAAGTTATGATCACTTCAGTGGAAAGGAAATTTTGTCAAGTCATGGTTGGGATCTGAAACAGGCACCCTAGGAAGTCATGCCTTGAAGAAGCTGGAGGTAACTGTGGATTTGCCCAGCAGATATCTGTGAGTAGGTGTTGATGAGGGTAATGGGAGAATGCTAGTTTATGTGTTGCACAGTGTGCACACAATCAAGGCACTCCAGGAGGAGTCTTTGGGAGGATTCAGTGGGAGCCAGATGTGCAATAGCTTGCAGATCAGTGCCCCAATCTGGGTTATGGGAAAATTGAGGTAGAAATAAAAGTTATGGTACTTGTTCTCTCTCCCTAGGAACAGGATGCTTAACCTGCTAAGGTTAATAGATCATCAAGGCACTGATGGAGCAAGGGATGAACATCAAATATCAGATCAGTAACAACACTCTGATCTTGTCTTTGATCAAGTCTGATGTCATCACATAGTGAATGGCAGTAGACTACAGAACCTGCAGTCAGGTGACATCTATAGCAGTACCAGTGATGGCTAAACATCCAGAAGTAATGGCAGCCATCACAGGAGGAGCCTGGTGATTCAGCTTATTGGATCTACCTAATGTATTTTTTGTCACCTCATTTCCCTCAGAAAGTTGCTGTAAGTTTTTCCCTTGTGCATTTTCCTTGTGCATATTCACTCCTGTGTCATAAGGATTCTGCAGTCTCCCAGCCATCTGCCACAAGCATGTAATCTGAATTTTGGACTGCTATCAGTATATGGATTATGTCATTTCATATGTAGATGATATCCTTACACATGTACCCACAAGGGAGGATGTGTTTTCACCTGTTCCAGAAACAAGAGGTGACTTACAAGCCCATGAGTGACAAATGCCAGCCAAAACTTCACTTTAAAAGGTGGAACATGATGCAGTAACCATAGTCTGTAACAGATTGCTGTAGAAAATCAGAGGTATTTTGTCATCCCATTTATAGAAAAGGTGACTATAAAGATCAATTGGATTAAGGATACTGTGAAGTTGGATTGAGGACACACTCAAAGACATCAGGATGTGTCATGGGTGCAGTTAGTATAATATTTGTGACATTTTATACAGCTGGTAAAGCCAGGCCAACAGACAGGAGGTCAAGAGGAACATGGATTCTCATTCTTTATGACCAGATGGTCTTTACTACAGACAAGAAACAGCACTGAAGTATCTTTATCTCTTGATATTACAGTGCTGTTTGTGGCAGTAAAGAATACAGTTAGTCAGAAGTTTTCCAACTGAATATTTTTTCCATTTAAGCATTTTATTTTGATGAATTCAAAACATTTTGTGGGAAAGGGTCAATCTAATCAAATCTTCCAATGGAAACTAGGCAGATGTCCTGCCAGCTCACCTGCTTTCATAACAGTCCATCTGGTAGCCTTCCCGAAAGTGCTAGGCTTGCAGCCCTGAGAGTCTTTGTTCAAGCTAGAGCTAGTAGGGGTGACAGCTTTGCTGCTGCACATGGAGGCACTGCAGGCTTGGAAACCTTGAGAGGTCTTGTGCAAGCCAGAGACTCTTGGCTATGTGTCAGGGAGCCTGTGGAAGTAGGGCTACCTGGTCTTTGGGCATCTTGGATTGACTCATCAGAACAGTCAAGATAAAACTGCATTTTGCTTTACAAAAAAACATGTTGGAAATCTTGCTCTGCCAGAAATGTCAACAGTCTGAGCTTCCTTCTGTCATGCAATGATATTTGTGTTTGTTTTTTGAATTTGTTCCATTTCTTTCAGAACAGGAACTTGGGATTCTGAGTGGTATAAGTAAAGAGTATTAACCTGCAGGAAACCTGGAGGGGAGTGCACAGACTATGGGAGGGAAGAGGTAGGAACAGGAAGTCAGCCTGTTTCCATATGCAGCACTCTTGTAAATAGTTATCTTAATAAAGAGTTGGCTCCATTTAGAAATGTGGAGTCCTTACATGTTATTATCCAACTTATGAAACATGGAAACAACAGACAGTCTGGTGAGACCCACAGCTAGGAAGAGAATGTGATTAATGGGCAAACAAAACAGCACCTAGAAACAGAGCAAGCAGGCACAAAGGAGGGGTTGAGATGATGAAGAATACTGGATTTCCAGACAATAAACCCTATCCAATCAGGGAAGCAGGGAATGGGTCTATGTACAGAATTGATTGTGGGGGGGTAGCAATGAGAAAGTAAAGTTAATGCTTTTTTAACTATCTTTTTGGAGGAGAGGACAGAAATGGAGTGAGATACTGTTGCCAAGAATACTATTCAAAACACTGGAATACCTGATAAAAACATTTGATATGATCCTAGATAGACCTGAGAAACTGAGAGCCATTAAGAAAATACCAAGGCCAGACATGGCAAAGGGTGCAATGATTTAACTCTATAGATTCTACACACATCTCTCAGGAGCTTAAGACCTTTCAAGGCTGTGAAAAATACTGGAGCCTGTGGATGGTCAGAATCCCAAGAGTGGACATTTAAAAAAAGAGATGCTCAAGTCCCAGAGTACTAAAATCTGGTTGAGGAGCAAGCACTATAGTATGATGCCTCTGGAAGAGGTTTCGGAGACACACTGAGGCAAAGCCAGCAGCCCATAACATTAGTGATGCCTGGACAGACAGTGAAAGGAGGTATAGTTAGATAGAAAGACAGCCACTCTCTGCTCTCTGTCACATAACAAATTCACCTTTGGGTACAAAGTGGACTTGCAGTCTGATCACAAGTCATTAGAAAGCATCATGAAGAAGCTACTGCTGAGTGAACTCCAGTGACTACAAGACATGTCATGGAGACCCATGTACTGTGAAGTAAAGTAAGAGTATGAAAATCACTACCGGTGGTAGAGAGGCTGAGCAGGCATACACTCCAGAGCACAGCACAGATGTTTCTGTGACAGAGTCTATGACCATTCTATAGTACCTCCATGTCTCTGAAGGAGGCTCCAAGCAACACAAAACATTAAACAGATTGGGATGCTCCAGGCAGCCAAGTATTTCAGACATCAGTTGGCTCAAGAAAAATGAGGCAAGTGCCACAAGAGTTTACTCTGGGTAAAGGATGAGCAGTATTTACAAGACTTTGTTTAAAGAGGACAGAGCAGTAATCCCAGCAGATCTAAGAACTGATATTATGAGACTGATACCCTTAGGCCTGCCAACTGTGAGCCAGGCAGTGTAGTTAGTGGCCAGGCATGAATGCCCAATTGATGGTACATAAGGTATGCAAAGATTACACAAGAAAACTCTACAGCCTCAGGAAATCCTGCTCAGACAGGAACTAAATGGACACACTAGATTATTATAATCCTGTTTCTGGGATGTGGACTATCTGGAACACATTCAGGCAGGGACTGGGATCTGGAAATTAAAGGTGTATTTTGCAAGTTATGGCATACCGGGCATGGCATGCTTATACTGCAGCAGAACTCCAGTAGTTTAGTAGTAAGTGGGAATCTGAGCACAGGATGTCTTCACTGGGGTTCCTACAAAGCAATGGGAAGGCAGAATCAACAGCAAAGACAGCCAGAATACTTAATGTTAAAGGCAAAACAAATAGGAGGGGTCACACAGTCCTGGGCATTTAGCAGAGTAATGCAACCTCCTAAGGACTAGATAGTAGTCAGCACAGGGATTCGTGGGCCAGAGATCTCATACCGTTTTCCTGGTAGTCTGTTGCAGTCCAGCAGAAGAATGGTGTGCGGGCCGGGAGCGACCCGAGCCCTTTTCCGTGCTGCACGCGGGCTGTGGCCAGCAGCCCGGGCACGCCGGGTCGGAGAGGGAAGGCTGTCGAGCTGGAATTAGGCACAAACGCGTATCGGTAGTTTTAAAGATTGTTTACTTACACCGAGATGGCAGTGGTGTAGGCTGGAAAACTTGATTGAGTTGCAGTTACAGACAGACAACACAGACGGTCTCGTGGAGGTTGCTAGGCTCCACGGAACAGAGCTCCGGATGCTCTGGGTGAACGAGCCACCAAAATGGAAATCGTAGATACGTCTTATAAAAGTCGCGCTCGAAGACGGGAAGAGGTGGGCAGTGGATCAGGCCGCCAAGCTCCTCTGGATCTCACACAGGGTTTCTATTACCCTGCCGTGTACCCAGAGTCCCCACAAGATGGATGTGGAGTCCTCTTCGGCTTGGGCGGAAACCGCTCAAGCCTCTTATACGGCTAACAGGCCAATCGTTAGCCGCCACGTGTGAATAATTTAGCACTAGCCAATCACGGGGAACAAATTTGCATACCGGTGGCGGGAACTCTTTTGCACCGTGCATTCCTCTTGCAACTCAAGCAATGCACTCTGCAAAAGAAGCTGCAGAAAAGGCGGGAAACTCGTCCCTGCACTGGGGTTCCCTCTGCAACAGGAAACTCCCCCGTGCAATGCTCTGCAACTCGGTGGGGATAATTCTGGTGCCAAAGCGCACACACAATCATGCCTTTTGGGTCATGACAAATGGCTGACAGTTCTCAGAATCAGTTCAAAGAATGCCAAGGTAATGCAGAAATAGAAGATGCTACATATGATAGCAAGTGAAGGGCCCACATACCTTTTGCCCAGTCACCTGGTGGCTAGGGCACTTATCCAGGAAGTGGGAGGCCAAGGTTCTGAGCCTCTGAGAAAATTTGGGGCAGAAAGTGATTATGAGTCTCCCAACCTTGTATTGTCAAAAAGTTTTTCTCCAACTAAGAATTCAAGGAATTTCATAACATTCATGTACATTCCCAGATTAAATCAGTCACTAACTTTTTTCTGTGTTCTTTCTCCTTTCTTCTCACTCTTTTCATTTTCTTCTTCCTTTCTTACTATAATTTCCTTTCAAAATGACTCATGGTTGGCAGTATAAAAATAAATATTCTATAGACTGGCATCCTTTGTACACCCGTATTTTGTTACAGTTGTACAAAATGGAATAAAAGTTTTGGGACAGGAGATTTGCATTTTCTTCCGGCTTTGTGGACAGTATTATTATAGACATAAGGTCTATTTTTTTTTAAAGTGAACATCTAAATTCTGCATTTGTCTGGATGTAGAAGAAGTCAGAAGAGGCAAATTTAAGCATGAACATGTTCTGCACCCACTGAAGTCAATTGAAACCTCAGCTGATTAATTGTGAGTTGTATTGTTCCCCATGTGAGCATCCTAATTGGAGATTGTGGACTTCCTATACTTTTGAGGAGTGGTCCTTCTTTCTGTAAATATGTGACTTTATGCTAATTCAGTGATTCTCAACTAGGATGCCTTGAGACCCTCTGAAGGGTGCCATGGGGGGGTAGCTCTGCTAGATGTGCAAACCTGATTCACATGATAAACTCAAAGATTTCAACTGAGAATCCACAGTGTTAAAAAAAATTCTGATCTCTTGTGGTCTTTCTGAGTTATTCGCAAGAACAGTATTGCTCTATTATTTTTCTGTGGTCAAAAAAGGTGTGAAAGCTAAGTGCTGGCATTTTCTGAGGGCTGACTTTCATCTAAAATGGTTCGAACCACTGTGTTAAGTATTAAGGATTTTTATAAGAAATCACGACAGGTAATGCTTAAAAATAATTAACTATGGAATTCTATCAAACTATTTGTTAATGTAGTGTAGTTTTAAGGCAATGCAAAGAAAATATCCCCTTTTTCTTGAATTAAAAAGTTATATATTATGCAAAGAATCCTAGTTATATACCTAATCCCCTAGAGGGCAGTATGACCTAAAAATAAATTAAACTGAGGCAAGCAATTAGTATTATTTTCAGTAGTTGTTTATGATAAATAAGAATCTGTTTTCTTCCTGTCTTTACAAATTCTTATGAAGGTGCATATGAGGCTTTTCTGTATTTTTAAGCTCCAGCAGCTGCACCAGAAAATGTAGCTTTATTTATATTAAAATGAACAACATTGGTTTATATTTAATTTACTAAAATCACAACACAAAAATCTGCTAACATAGTCAAGTTTACTTTATTTAACAATTTACCAGTTGATTTCTTCATGTTTAGAATTTAGGTTGGTCTCAGTTGTTTCGACTAATCCCTAAGACTGCTTTGACTTCTCCCCCTGTACGGTGCTAAATGACCTCAACTTTCAAACTCAGTGGGATTTAAAAGTACTAAATATCCTACAGGACCAGACCCTACATGCATTGTAATACTGATACAGGATAGTCTCATGGATCTGAGACTGCAGACGCAGTATTACCTTGCCCAAATGTTCACCAAATTGCAAACAGAGCCAGATCCTGGGCATCCTCAGCCTCCACTGAATTCCATAGGAGATGTGAGTGCTCCAAATGCTTTGCAACAGGCCTGCAATGAGTAATCTGATATTGCCTGGGCGTTTCTACATGAGACGTTTACTGCAGTGCTGACTAAATAGCTCTGCAGTAAACATCTCAGTGTCTACATGTGTGCCGCTATTAGGGTGTAGGAAACTAATAAACTCTGCAGCAGGGTAGGACTTGTAAGTACAAGGCCTACACTGCTGTGGAGTTCTTTTGTGTGCAGCAGCACATGTGTAGATGCTGACATTACTGGCTGGGGCATGACAGTGCTTGGTTGGAGCAGCCCCAGGCTGGCAGGCTGACCTCTCGGGCCCCCTGCCAGCCAGGGCTGCTTCAACTGGGCTCCATTTGCTGTGTATGAATAAACTCTGGGGCTGATTGCTTTCGAGTTAATTGCTCCCAGGGGCATGTTCAAATGGTGCACCCAGGAGCAAAAAAGCTCCGTGGCAATAAGCTCCAGAGTTTATTTATGTGCACTAATTGCATATGTAGACATACCCCTGTCACATTAGATACACAGAATATGTTTGGATGTTTGGACATACTGGCTTAACAGATGCAAGCTTTCTGCCAGGTGCCAACTGCAGGCCAGAATTAATCTGTTCCATGGTTCTCTTTCAAAAATAAATACATCTATTAGCTGTACTATACTCCTATTTCTGGCTCTCAGAAATGAAACACAGCTTCCTTGGTCATCTTTGAAAGGAGCTCAATCCATTTGCAAACACTCAGAATCCTTTGGAACACAGCACCACAAGGATCTGCATATTTGGAGAAAAGGGAAAAAAACACTCAAAAGAAACATGGAAATCCTTTATATTTTCAAACAAGAAAATGAGCCACCCAAATTGGTGCATCACAAGGTCTCACAGTTCCAAATAATGAGAGGGTCACACACTTTGTTGTTCAAGTATGCTGAGTGCTGCATACGATCCAACTTGTTAAGCAGAAATGGCTTTTTGGGGTTAAGGACCTTCTAAGAAGGTACTGAATCTTAGCTTTGCTGCCCCCAGAAACTGAGAATGTAGCTGCAGAAGCTAAATGCAGAAGAATTATAAGAATAATAAATTCCTCATTAGAAGACATTTGGCAAACTCTGGCAAAGGCAAAGCTGGCTTTTTTTTCCTGTCAGTCCTTTTTTTTTTTCTTTTTCCTTTCAGTCAGACAGAAACAAGGGACTCCATGGATAACAGCTGGCTGAAAAGAAATCAGTTAGGAAAAGGAAAACTCTACATATTTAGATATAACAAAAATAGATTGAGACTGTAAAATACTGTGCTTGTATGTAAATAATTACATGGGCATGATTATGCTCCCATCAATCACAGACCCGGATACATGGCTCCTACTTTTTTTACGTCTTCATTCCAGGATCCTCTGTGCTGTTTTCCATGGCAGGGCATAGTGTCCCTTTTTTTTTCCTTATTTCCCCAGGTCACTAGATTCCATCCATTGACAACTATCATTCTCTGAAATCTTGGAACTGACCAGAACAATCACTCCAAAATTACCACTTTATAAATAACCAGAGAAGTGCCCTCAAGTTGAAGCCTGGGTCTCATTCTGCTTAGCCATCAATTGTCCATATTACTTAAGATTGATGGCTACTAGTTCCATTACTATCCCTACCTGCCTAAAACCCCATTCACAGCTCCATTAGTAGAAGTCAAGTGGCATCCAGGGATGGATCTGCTCTTCCAGTTTGCTCTAGTACAACCAGTATACCAGTTTCTGCTCTGATATGCAATCTGATCCAGTTCTGTGACCTCTGCTCTCCCCTCCCTGAGGTAGCATGTTAAAATGCTGGAAAGTCAGATCTTCATAATTGCCATGTATCGGATAACTGTAATGTCAGCTTTATATCCATATATCCAGCCTGGCCCACCCATTCAGATTTATTCCACACAGACACAGAATTGCCAGCTGAAGAATCCAGAGCAAAACAGAACCATTACAGAGTCCTTAACCTTGGGAACAACTCTCCCTGTCTCTAGGAGACATCTTTTTCCTTCTGTTTCTCTGTCATTTTTTAAAATCAAAACAAAGTCCACTTCCCCTGAAGTAAAGCTGCCCCACTAACTCCTACATACACTTTGTACAATTTCCATGCCCTTTCACAAATAAAGTAATAATAATCCATTACCATTTCTACAGACAGAACATAAGAAAAAATCCCATCAAAGCAACAAAACACTGTAGGTGAAAACAGAGCAGGTGGGTAAATAATGAAGCTGGCCAGAGATGGCTTTTTTATCCTTCCCCAATAGAGGGAGCAGAGTTCCTTTCTTTGGAGAGCTTGAATAGACAACACATTTACACTGGTGTAATCCGCCTTTACCCCAGTGTGAAAAAGGAGCAGAACTTGATGTATAGCCCTCCATGGATCTAACTTTTTTTAATCCAGTGTAGAATTACCCTGGGAAAAAATCAGGGGTAAAACTAGATCAGTGTAAATTTCACCAGTGTAAGAACTGTGTGTCCTCAGTTTAACCTAGGGCAGCCAGTTGTGGGGCTCAAGGCAAACAGTCTCTCTTTTACCATCAGCCAGTTTTGAGGTCTAGTATCAATTCAGCAGCCTACTGCATACACCTACCCAGGAATACCTGCTTATGTGTCCACTCAGGATTACTTTTTAACTTAGTGTATAAAATAGATGCAAATAACACTGGTGTTAATATGTCGTGTTTTCAAGCTCTGCATCTTCTGGTCCTAGGGTTTGCACATATATAAGTTCTGACCCCTACATGCTCAGAAATCAAGTTTGGGGAATGCTTTCTTACTTTGGGTGTACCTTTAGAAAATGGGGCCTGGCATGTCGCACAATAAGGCAATGGTAGTTAGGAATACAGTCTAGAACTTCATGGTTCTCTGTCCAAGCTCTCACCATTAGCAACATTGCCTCTGTTACTATTTTGAAATAGGAATTACCTCTCATGTAAAAACATAAAATTAAAAGTTGCAGGTGCCATTTTATAGAAATGGAGTAGAGCTTGATCTTGCATTCATATCTGCCTATGTACAAAATATGGATAAAATTGCACAATTCTGTTTAGACAACTGGAGCTCTCAGAGTTTATAATACAGTGGGCAGGAGGAGTTAGTATATAAGTATATGATATTTAAAACTGTAAAATATTGATGATTATGAATTGGGATCACTGATGAACCACATAACTTCAATTCTAGCCTTTATGGATTGAGCTGGTAGGAACCTCCTACTAAACTCATTTATGATTATCACCATTCAGGTTCTTTGAACAACACAAACCATAATCCGAATAACAAATATAATTTAACCATATATGTCACAACACAACACAAAAAAAGGAGTGATTCTAATCAGAGGCATAACTGAATACTCAAGTGCTCTGGGTGGCAGCAGCACATGGGGCAACGTTGGTGGCTGTGCTACAAGCTAGGCCAGCTAGGCCAGCAGCACTGCTGCTGCTGTTTTTTCACTGGAGCCCTAGTCATCCTCCCCCTTCATTATGTTGCTGGTTCTAATCATGATATATGGGATAGAATTGCTTAATATTTTCAAAATTAGTTCACCATTCCTAAATTCAGCTATCTCAGCATACTAAGTTCTAAAAGGCAAGATTATTCTCTCAGAACATCTGTATGGACTGTACTGAAAAATAAAACTAACAACATTGATATAGTAGCTCCTAGCTTGATGGAATATTATTTTCATAAGAATAGGTTTGAAGAATTAGATGTTAAAAGTATATTAATAATTACTTAGTTTTCTAGGTATCACTATTGGGTATGATGACATGTTTTATGTTAACTACTTAAAAATTTTTTTGAAGTGAGTTTCTTAACAAAAATGTTTGTGCTGTTCACCTGCTTCATTAACGCCTGTTTAGAACACAGTGCTTAATGTGGTTTTTAACCCACTATAGAGCTACATGCATATCATTTAGAATGATCATATGAAATAACAAACACATAATCAAGAAGCTCTCAAAACATATTAAAATTCAGGTCTCTCTCTATTAGCGAAACAGCTTCATTAACATATTAAGACAATATTCCTTTTACAATTAGCTCCCCCCCTTCATGTTTTCTCTGCAGTGGACTGTGTGAAGGCTGAGGATCCCAGCACACTATTCATAGTCATCCTTCATGTTTTCCACTTGCTGGACTTTTTCTGCATACGATGTGAGTCTAGCCACCCTGTGTAGTGGGGATGGGGCAAACTTTGAAGCTGAGTAGTCTGAAGGAGGATTATGGGCTAAATAGTGGTCCTCTTTTCTCTACAATCCAACAGTTTTGTGTTGCTGCGGCCTATGAGAAATTGCTGGAAATTCCTTGGTCACATTCTCTCCGATTGCTCCTGCTCTCATTTTTTAGCTCAGTCTGGCATCACATATGTGGTAGAACAAGAAGATTGAGTTTACAGAGGGAATCCCTCGTGGTCTTGTTCTTCCATCTTTGCCTTGGACCACAAGAGTAGGCAACCTTTTCTGGCTGTGGGCCAGAATGACTCAGCCTGGGTCAGAGGCAGGTGGGAAGGGGTCACTAGGACCCAACTGCCACCACCACTCATCCCACATTGGCATGGGGAAAGTGCCCATGCCACAGCTGGTACATATAGGCAAAGTGCTCACAGCTGGTATGTACCCCCAGGGCAGCATAGGAAGAGTGACTGCTGCCAAAGCCCTCCCCCCCCCCCCCCCAAATGCCACTGAAGCCACACATCTGAGGGTCAGATACAATGGTTCCATGTGCTGGATCTGGCCGGTGGGCTGTGGGTTGCCAGCCCTTGCCTTAGACAGCTAAATTATGCTAACTCTCACCTACTGACCTTTCCTACTTTGTGGCCATATTGAAATCATGCTGGTTACTCCTGAAAGCCACCTATTAGAGAGTTTGCCCTCAAAGAACCATTCTCAGCACTGACCTGCACAGCTGTAAGCTCTATGCCATTTTATTCTGGGCTCCATTTCCCAGGCTGTAGCATGTTTGTGTGAAGGAGCTGAACAATCAGTGACCTTAAAGGGGAAAAAAAAATCAGAGGAAATTTTCAAGCCACAGTATTGAGAATAGAATAGAATAGAATAGATATTTACATCAGTAACCGGTACATACTCACACTATCTTTTCAAGGAAAAGCAGCTAATAAAGTTATTTAAAAAAATGAAGACTCAGATTCTCATGTATTTTTCTTAGTTCCCCCAACACCCAGTCTCATGTGGTTTATGGTTCTTAGTCCCCCAATACTGTAGTCTATGGTTTTAGTAACTGCAGGTCCTCAAAAGTCAGCTGTCTGCTCAGGTATCTCTGAACCAAACACCTGCCCTGATCCCAAAGGACAATACATATTTGCTGCCACTGCAGTTATAATCAATGAACAAGTTTGTTTTTACTCAAGATATCTACAGGCACCAAAACATCATATCTGAAACCTGAGTTTATAAAACATGCAAATTAGGGCAATTAGGGTCTATCCATTACTTACTCTGCATATTTTAGAGTTGAAGTTCATGTTAGTTTGTCTTTGAAGCACAAGTACTATGTGCAGCATATACAAATGCTCTGGGTTGCCTGGCAGAATGCCAACGCTCCAGGGACATTTTAGAACAGGGGTCGGCAACCCCCAGCACACGTCACAGCATGACATGCAAAGGCATTGTGCTTGGCACATGCACCTGGGGGCAGATGGTGAGGAAGAGGCTGGGGCTGCACTACCACTACAAGGATCAGGACCATTGCAGCTCTCCCGCCATCTGCCCTGGAGGTGCACATGCACCCAATGTCAGCAATGAGCCATCCAGGGCTCCACAGACCTGGCTGCAGCAGCCTACAGACTCCTGGCTGCCTGCCACAGCTGGCCCAGGCTCTAGGCAGGCCCGTGCCGCCCACCATGGAGCTCAGGCTGCTCACAGCAGATGACAGGGAAACTGCAACCTGCCATACAGAGATCTGTGGAGCCCCAGCCTGGCTTGTTAGTGGTGGGATTTCGCACTCCTGGGCAGATGGCAGGGAAGGGGGAGGGGCTGCACTACCACAAAAAAGGATTGAGCCCTTTGCAGCTCCTCTGCCATCCACCCCTGGCATGCCAACATCTTACAAGTCGAAGTTGGGGTGTTTCTGACACACTGCCCAAAAAAATTGTCGACCCCATTCTAGAACTTTACAAATTGCCTGGCATTTTCAGTGGCAAAATGGGTTTCATTTCCAGTGAAAAGAAGGGAATGCTTTGGGGCTTCAGTGAGGAAGAGCTACAGAGCAGGTTTTACCCATGACCACCTCTGATGATCAGTTGTGTAAGTGGAGTTTTGTAAGAGAAGGAAATGACGGTGGTGAGCCCTTGTGGGTGTCAGAGAAGAGGCCCCACAGGGATGCATACTTGCATGGTGCCACCCTCAGAGACCTATCAGGAGAACAAGCAGGATATTGCTACATTCCAGCGCAGTCACATGCCCTCTTCATTTGTGCAAAACCTGCGTAAGTGAGAGACAGCCTGCTTCCTAGAATCTTTAATAATGTGAGCTGATTAGTGATGCCCCGGGAGAGCAGGTTGGAGTAGTCCAGCTTCAGTTGAAATAAAGATCTCAACAAAATGCAGCCACCCAGTGTAGTAAACAGCACCCTGCAGTAGTGAAGGCATTCACATGTGTACAGTCTTAGTTCAGAGCTGTTTTTGGATTGGCTGTGTCTGTGTAAAAGGTAGAGATGATCCTACTAGATAATGTGATGTGAGTAATGGGCTACTATTAGAGGTGATTTTAAAAATGATATTTTATTATTTTCATGTTTAAAAATAACATGACTTGAACTGTATAAAACCAATAAGTGTGCTTCAATCCACTGCACCCATTAACAGTGAAGCTCTTACTGTAATACTGTAATAAGGAAAATGCTGCAGTTTTACATATAGCACCTCATATGTTATGTGGGAGATAATCTCTCCATGTATACCTTTTATCAGTAAAGCACTAGTTCTTTGCTTCAGTGTCAGTAGTGTATGATATGCTGCCATGAATATACATGGTACCTGTGTATTTGCTCACAGTTATTACACACCTGAGAAAACGCATACAAGACAATGATCAGGAAGGAACCCCCCCACCCCCCAAGTTGATAACAGAAAATAAAAGGAATAAAGGTTATTTAGACCAGACCATCCAACCCACACTTCGGTGGCATCACCACAGAAGCATACAACAGTAGATACCAAAGGGCGGATGCTCTTCTCACTTAGATGAGTTTTTAATTAATTAAGTGGGCTCCTTATTGCACTGGAGTGTAACATTCTCCTTCTGTTCATTCTTCTGATGACCTGCAGTGGGTGGAAATGGACACCGGGTTCTTTCTATGGTTCTTTCTATGGTTATGTCCAAGAGGAATCAATCCTGTCATTTCTTCCTGTTATGACATTGTAGGAGAGTAAGATGGTTAGGTTATTTGCCATTCTGACTTATGACTTATGCCATCATCAAGATGCTGGTGACATCCAGCTCTTCATCATTTTTAGACCTAACAGATGATGTAGTTACCAGATCCTATTTCATCTATCAGATGCCTAAGGGTGTGGACAAACATTGATTTTAGCTAATCTAAAAGGAGGGGGATCTGATGTTCAGAAGCACACAGCATCTGTTACTCTGTAACTGTTACAGTTGTGAGATCCTGTGGTAATACAAATTAGCTAAATCACCCTAACTTTGATCCTAAAAGGAAAACGCTTAAATTTAGAGTAGATTTGCTGCACTTGTATAGCTACAGAATCATGTAGATATAACAGTTGCATTATAACAGCTTTTATTGATGTCCTTTGAGGTAGATACTTTGTTTATACCCTAAGTGGGTTCAGCTCAGTATTTAAATCTGATCCTATTGCGCTCTCAATGAATCCATTAAAAACTGTCAATGCAAGAGACGGGTGGGTGGATCCTCTGCCTCCTCACTGATTTTTTGTGACTTTATCTAAAGGCTAAGATGTATGTATTATAAAAATAGATATAGTAATGGATTTTCAGAAACGCAAAGAAGCTCAAGTAGAATCGTACTTAGGCACCTAAAAGGTAGAATGTGAACTTACCCTAAGTATCTGAAGGAAACTAAAATCTCAGTGGCTGACAGGAGGATGATGCAAGTTAAACTCTTCTGAGACAGGAAGTGAAGTTACTAGGAAGAGGAAACCAGTTTGAGGAAATGGCAAGCACCAGGATCACAGACTCTGTTGAGGTCATCTGCCATCCATTAATCAAAGTTGCACATTGTTTAAGAATTGGATAGAAGCCATCGCTTTATCCAGATAACAATGGCCGACCAGTAACCCCTTTTGTCATCTTTGGCTGGTCACCATAAATGCTTTAAATTAAAGTGCATTTGTATTTAGATATTTAGTAAGTAATATTTAGTGTTTATTTTGTATTTAATTAACGTGTATTTATTACTGAAACTTTTGAGAGCAACTTCTCATAATTTAAGCTGGTATTTAGAATTCAGTAAAAGAACATTCTCACACCTAAAAATTGTAAAGTACTTGACCCAGACTTCAGCAGAGCTTCACCAGATGCTGTGCCACATTTAACCTTCACTTTTAGAGTTTAAAGAACATAAGCCCTGAGGTGCTTAAAGCCTTCAGTTTTTTTCAAATGAAAAGTAAAAGCTAATGGGTAAATCAGCAATAGATGGAGCACTGTCGAAAGCTGCAGCTGCATCAATATAAGGGAAAAAACAAAATGTTGTTAAAACAGAAACTGCTGATATGGCTCTTGGTAAAGCCTCTGCAACAGCTGTGATGCCTTTTAACTTTCACTTTTCATTGGAGAAAAATTATTTCTTGCGTTGTCATTTTTATTAATAACACAGAAAAATTAAAAAATCTTAGGCCAGGTTGAGGATCAGGGGTGCGAGATAGCTGTGACTTGTATTGACAAAAATGTTGGGGTCCAAAGCAATTTGCTAGGGTTGGTGAGTAGCAGTACCTAAAGGTGACCTGTCTTTTAGCCAAGAGCTGCCTTTACACAAAAATAAATGTTGGGTGGAAATAGTGGTTACCAGGAAGGCCACCTTGATTGAGGTGGAATATGTGGAACTTTACTGAGTGACTCATGGGGATGTCAAATGAGGGCCAGTTAAGGCCAGTCAGACAAGTTAATCATGTCTTAAGTAGTAACTCAGCCACACATTCATTCAATTAATGGTGCAATAAAATAAGGAACGAGCCACAAAATTATTAAACAAGAATGTGTAAAAACTTTGTGGCTGGTTTCCATTACACCATAAATTGCATGTATGGCCAGTTCCAATTAGCTGACTGGTACTTCCAACCTAGGGAGCACACCTCTAAGGGCTGGGAGCACTGGTCAGTTGACTGGGGCTCCTAGCCTCAGAAGCACATGGATGTTCTTGACTCCAATTCACTCCTGTGGCTGGGAGCATTGTCAACTTATCAGGGCTACCAGCCGCAGGAGCACCAATCAGCTGACCTGTGTTCCCAGCTGTGAAAGCACCAGGCACCTAACTTGCTGCTTCATGGTACAGAAGGAGCCCAGGAGCATAATCCCAGGCTCCCCCTGCACTAGCAATATGGCACAACTATGTTCTGTGCCCCAATCCTACATTTGCACTTCCTGCCATGCACGCATAGTATAATAGAAAGCACGATTACTGGGATCACATTTCAGAGCCTGTTATGCCTTTATCTGACCATCTGCCAGAGGCCTAAGAACTAAATCACGGTCCAATGTTGGCTCTGGATGAATCTTAGGAGGATTAAGCAGGAAAAGCTATAAGGGAACATGTGCTATTGCAGTGTAAAGAATTTTTCTTCTTGCCTAGGAAAGAAAGTATATTGGATAGTGCCATCACTTGACACGTTTAATATTAAAACTGAATACTTTGGTCAGACCCCTTGCTATTCCTTAAGCCTGGTAGGAATTCATAGATCTGCAATGTGGATGATGAAGGAGAGAAGCTCTGTTTCTTCCATCATTGCTTAAACTTCTGGCAGATTATAGAACTGGAAAGATCTATGGAACATTTTCTAGATATCATCAGATCAAAAGTATGACCTCCAAATAATCTCCTTTATGCAAAATCATTCAATCAGGCAGTTAATCTTACACATTTTGGCTCTAGTTTAAAAATCATTTTAAAGTCCTTTTAAGGAGAAAACTGAGACTGGAAAACCAAGGCCTCTTCAGCCTACGGGGAGCCAATGTGTGCAGAAAGTGCAGCCCTGTGGTGTAACTGAGAACAATTTGCAGGACACGTTCTGAGTTACAACAATCCCCAGGATCAAACAGAAGTTCACTGTTGGTTCTAGAGGGGAGGGGAAACTAGATGGTGGTTGCGAGCCTGCAGCCAATTTCCCCTAGCAACAGCCCTTCCTTTCTCCCAGGCTGTACCTGTTTCAGAATTAGAAGGGGGAAAAGGAGTAGAGGAAGCTCATTCTAGAGGTTCCCCAGCCAGCACTGGAGCATGGGGTAGGTGAAGTGGAGCCCTCCCACCTTGGGAAGGGGTTCCAGTACACCTGCCTCACTCCCCAGTGGGGGCTGAAGAAAACCCAGACCAAACTCCCTTCACTCCCTTCCTTCTCCCATTCTGAAAGCAGCTCAAGGCTGGGAGGCAGCTCAGACAGAATTTACTATGTTTTAAAATGTCTTCATCTGACCTCTTATGCAATGAGGGTTAAGATTGTGTTTGGTCATGGCTAAGACCACTTTCTGTGGCCAGATCAGACAAAAATTGTCACTTCTGTCTGCACCCAATATTAGCCAGGCCCTCTCCTTCCTAATCTTCTAGGTAGTTCCGAGTAGCAGAGTTTTAAAAGGACACTGATAGAAGATGTTAGGAGGCAGTATATTTGCCTACTGTTTTTGGGCTTAGAATTAGCGAGGAATTTTTTTTCATTAAATGTTTTTCATTTCAACATTATTTTTTCACATCAAAACAAAAGATAGACCTTTCAATTTTTTTTCTTAAAGACATAAGTTTTCTGAATCTGATTGTATACCTCAGTGATTAGACCTGTTCTGGTGATTTACCTCTTTCTTTCTGACCAGAAATTCCATTTTGGATCTGATAGAACTTTATTGTGGAATTTTGGTTGAAACCAAAATGTTTCTTTGAAAAGTTTTGGTTTTAAAGAATCAGCATTTTCCAATTTTAAAAAATCCGTTTCAAGAGGGCTCTTTCAAGACAACAAAGAGAAGATCCTGTATTTTCTGTATGACACAGAAAGCTCTATCAGTAAGAGACCAAATATCCTCACAAGAAACTAAAATACTCCTGAGTGATCTAACACTCGAATCTAGTTTCTCTACATAGCCAGCCAGCTATGATGCTTTCCCTTTGACATTAAAGTGCAAAAGGACCCGAGGTTTTACTTCAGCCAATGGCCTCTGAAGTCATCATTCCACCCCATTGTTGGTACTGGCCATTGCATTAGTGTCTGTCATGACTAGGACTAGGAAGTTGTACATGCTTGAGAACACGGCCCTGAGTTCACAGTTAATAGTCCTGAGCTCTAAGAAGCTTATAGTGTGTGCCCTCTCAAGCTCTGTGCAAATTACCTGTTTGAATTCACCCCCATGGAGCAACCCTTGAGCTTGGTATTAGAAGATGTAAGTACTAGTCTGTCCAGTTCAGCTACAGGAAATACCATCTCAAATGATGAGTGCTGAGCCACCATCTTAAAGACTCTGAGACTCAAAGGAAACTGAGAAGAAATAAAGCATGTGAAGGCACAGACTAGAGGTAATTGGAGAAATCTATGGGTCCATACACACCATGAACAAGCTCAGCAAAAACAGATAAATAGTCTGGAACACCCTGGAAGCTATTGACATCCGATTCAAAGAATTTAGTATGTTTTGTCTTCCTTAAGAAATAGAAACTTTGTGACATTATGTATTAATTTTACCTCCTGGACCAGGTATCTACTGCATGGCTCTAGGTGACTTACTTGCCAGTTTAGAATGAAACCATGGTCCCTCCATGGTCTATTTTATACTATTGTTCTTAATATGGAGCCTTTATTAGTGGATCACTGAAGAATGGATAGAGATGAACCTCTTTCTGCCTAAGGGTAGCTACTGAGACATTTGAAATCTTCATACATGTGGTGCCTGTAAAGAGGCCAAAGAGCAATGTTTTGATTTTATTTGTTTTGTGGGTTGTTTTTTTTGGGTGGGGGGGTTATTTGTTTGGGGGAGGGGAGGCGGGGAGGAATGCTATGATCCCAAGGTAAAAGGGAGAATTTTCTGTAGGAATGATAACTAGGCAGGTGGTGGATGCATTACCTATTGATCATAGAAAGTCCTCTATTGATTGACACAAAGGTGGACTGTAATGTTTATATCTTGAATCTGGGCTACCTTAGGATCTTGTTGAAAAGTTTCAAGTAGATCAATGCCCTCTTGCACCTTGATTGGGAACAAAATTGATTATGAACTTTCTTCCAATTCTGGAACTAGACCAGTTCTATTGCCTCGGGTTTCAGGAAAGGAAGGATAATTGGTTGCATTTCTTCTCTCTTAATTGTCCTTAAAAGTTGCAGAATATTAGTAGTAGTAGTAGTACTAGTAGTACTATTACTATTATTTTTGTTATTGTTGTTGTTTTGCTATTATTGTTATTATTCTGATGGTCACTGGCTGTAAGATACATTGGTACTTCATATTCTCTTAAGAATTTCCAGTCTAGAATTTCTCATACTCACCACTCTTTTTTGACCTCTCCCTTCTGACTGCCCAGGCCTTTCTTTTATGTTCTTATGAATCCTAAGCCTGATCCCTAATTAGTTACCTGTATGACTATAGTTTCCACAGGCCCCTAGTTTCCCTAGGACTTTGATTAACTTTTTCTCTGCTGGATGAGGTTAATAAGTCTCAATACATACGTGTTGTACATGCCCCAGCACAGGAATGGATCAATGTCAATCCAGTAGATGTCTTTTATCTTATGAATGTGCAAATGAACTGAAAGTAGAGTATCAAGCATTGAAAGAAACCAAAAGATAAAAACAGAATAAAAATGTGTGGGTGGAAGGTTATTAGTTTTAAAATCCCAACACCAACTAGCCATACATACATCTAGAAAAAGACAGGTAGCAGGAGTTATCCTAAAGACAAACAAGAGTCCCAAACCCTCTACTAAATTAGGTCGCCATATTTAAATGAAACTTTTTGAAGTGTCTAATTAACTCTCTACAAATTAACAGATTTAGATTTCAGTCAGAGGAGAAAGCAGTGATTTTGAGATACTGATGTATTTCAGAAGTAATGTTTAATTCTATCTTTTTTTTCAATAGGAGACTTAACTACATATTGTTTGGTTAACAGGGCTCCCTAAATGCTGGTGAAATGCTGATAATATAGACTGTTCTATGAAAAAGTGCATCTTTTTATTAGAGAAAATAATGTTTTTATTCCATAATATTTTCACAGAGAATCAGAAACAAAATGCTCTGGCCGTAAGTACCAGTCTTATATTTTGCCTTTTGTTATCACTTACAATAGCATGGCTGCTTGAATACCTCACCATATTAAATGTAAGTTTTTTGTGTATTTCTAGTCTGTCAGGAAATCTTGACCTTGAAATAGAATAAATAAGTATCATGTTCATTGCTAGCACCGCCTGTCCTACATACATAGATATTAAACAAGAATTTGCAAGAATGGGTTTTGTTCAATGCATTTAGATCATTGTTTCACAATGAAATAAGAGAATTTAAATGCTTATCCCAGACTTTGAAGGGCTATGCATTTGTAATTGATTACAAATGGTAATTCTAAAATGACTGAGATATAGAATTGCTTTGTCCTGCTCCTGGGTCATGACTTACTTGCTCCACTGAGATCAAATTGAACAAGAGGTGATCCATGATATTTAAGTTTTTGGATGCTAGGAAATATTAATTTATACAGAGCTTGATATGGCTATTTATTTGGGTTGACATTTCCAAAGCTACATAAGGGAACTGGTTCTTGTTTAACAGTGTTAATGTGATGAGGTAAATAACACCTAAAATTGGTAAACTATCCTTTTAAAGTGGAAATCCAGTATTTTAATCCCTGGGCAACTTTGAACATCCCATCCTAAATGCTTGTATATCTGCACAGGGCAACCATCACTGTGGTACATAGATAGCAAGGAACTGGAGAATAAGGAATGCAAGTTATAATGGGGGAAGAGAAATCTTAGACACTGGCATCATAAAGCCAGCTGTAGAGATGCAGGGTGCAGAGCTGCAGAGATGACCATTCATTCATCTTCATGCCACTTGCCTTCATGGATCGGAGAATAGCTATCTTTGAAAAGCCCTGATCCCAGAAGATTAGGAAAGCTTGGCCTATGCCTGCCCTCCAGTTCCTCCTAAAGAACTCCACCTACTAGAAGAAATGGTTTCCCAAAAGCTCAATATGAAGTTTTCCACTCTTGTTATGGGTTTTTCTCACATGGAACTTGTGAGCCATTAGACTAGGAAAACCAAACGAGACTAGGAAAACCTATCTTCAAAACAGGGAAAACAACTGCTCAGGTTTTTAAACCTCAGACTCAAGGAACATATCTACTACCAAAAGAATGCTGTAGTTGTAATACAGCTGGATGCTTCTATAACATTGACTACAGCATCCCAGGAAGCATACTAAGGCAATACTAACTCAAACAAGGTTCAATCTGAGCACTATGGAAAGGATAATGAGAAGCAGTAATGTAATAAGTTTTGGAAGGTGTCTAGCTGCTTGCTACAGGGATCACTGGTAGCCAATGGAAATTCTGCTAATGAAATTAATAGGAACAGGATTGTTGTGAGACTATACCAGGAGTTATGTGTTTACTTCTGTATATCTTAGTACTGGAAAAATGCTGACAGATGGAGTGGGGTTCAGAGAAGAAAAAGACCAAGTAACCACAGAGTTGGAGGGAGAAATGTATTATGAAAGGTTAAAACACTAACTACGAATAACCCTGCTAAACATCACTATAGGAGGGTTATGGTAAACATCTACTTATGCTTGACAGGTTTAAAGACCTAGTAGAAAGTATTCATGACTAAGAGTGACACGGGGGAAGTCTACATGAGACGCTTTACTGTGCATTGGACTAATCTAATTAGACTAAACTGCCCTGGAAGGGAGCTGCCCCTGGAGTCAGGACAGCTCCCTCTGCCCCCAGGAGCTCAGGGCTAGCCCTGATCTGTGTACAGGTGGGAGGGAGCTTCTCCTAGAGCAGGGGCAGCTCCAGCTCCCTGGCCTGACCCTGGAGCTCCCCCTGGCTGCTGCAAGGGGGCAGAGCAGGGAAGAAGCAACCCTGGACTAGGCTGCTCCTGTCAGCCTCAGTTTGCTCTTGGCACAGGCACACATGCAGACATGTGCCCTAATGCCCTAAATTTTCTGCGCAGAAAATTCAGGTGCATTAATTGCACATGTAGACATGCTCAGGATGACAAAATAACTGACTAAGAGTAACAGGAGAAAATTAAGAAAATAAAAATGTATTCTTAATATCTAGAAATATTGTAGGATAATCTCCTAGTGAAATAGATTAAAGTTCCATCCAAAATTGGACAAAACACTGGAAAATACATCAAAGGAACACTACTAAATTATTGGAACTAGTCCACTCTGAATAAAATACTGAATAGACAGAAAGCAAGTGAGTGATAACAACTCTCCTGAGAGTTATAAAGCTCTCCTGGAAAGTGAAATACCCAGATTCCAGTCCCTCCACCAATAAATACTTAATGATTTATATAGAATGGAAGGCTGTCCACTGGAGAGACTGACAACCTGCCATCTCAGAATATCCGACAGCCTGGTGTTTAGAGAACTCATTTGTGAAGCTCGAGATTGGTATTCAAATGCCAAAATGCTAAGGAAGGAGCTAAGCAATGGCCAAATATATTCTGGGTGAGTGCTCTGCAAATCTTGTCCTTTAATTTTTTTTCCAGATAAAACATCACAGATTTGAAATCACCAATAACCTTATTAAAAGCAAAACTGGACTTTTTGGTAAATTTATCATTCACCAAAAATTGTGCCTAATTCTAATGCCAATATGGGCTTGAGATCTTGGAAACAACAGTGTATCATAAACTTATAGAATCATAGAAAGTTAGGGTTGGAAAGGACCTCAGAAGGTCATCTAGTCCAACCCCCTGATCAGAGCAAGACCATCCCCAACTAGATTACCCAAGCCAAAGCTTTGTCTAGCCAGGTTTTGAAAACCTCTAAGGATGTTTTGCAAACCTCCAACCTCTCTGGGTAACCTGTTCCAGTGTTTTACTACCCTCCTAGTGAGAAAATTTGTCCTAATATCTAATCTAAACTTCCCTTGCTGCAGCTTGAGATCATTGCTCCTAGTTCTGTCATCTGCCACCACTGAGAACAGTCTAGCTCCATCCTCTTTTGACCCCCCTTCAGGTAGTTGAAGGCTGATATTAAATCCCCTTTCACTCTTCTACTCTCTAGACTAAATAAGCCCAGTTCCCGCGGCCTCGCTTCATAAGTCATGTCCCCAGTCAGTTTTGTCTCCCTTGTTAATCGACAGATCTATGGTCTGGTCTGGTCTGGTCTGCCAGCATGAATAAATGAGTCAGTGCTAGGGAACCAGCAGAGCTACTTCACCCATGGATTTGGAATGAGGCAGACCAGTTAATGTTATTAAAAATTCAACTGGATTTGCTAACAATGGGATCCTTACCCTGCAGCCTGTGGGTTTCACTACAGGCTCAGAAATTTGGAATTCGGGAAGCAGTGGTCATTAACACCTCACTGCTCTTCTGCCACCAAATTTTGAAGCCCCTTATGGCTAGATCAGCCCCAGCCAGGCTAGCCCCATGCAGATGGATCAGGCTGCATCCCCACATGGCTGGATGGAGTTGGAGTACAATGCCGTCGGCAAGAATAGCCCAGCTGGCACCTGATGAAGCTGCACAGAAATGACTTTCCCTGCGTCAGACCTCAGCCAGGCCATTCATGTGTACCTGCATTGGGCCCCAGACACATGCATCCGCATTGACTGTGGCCAGGCTTTTTCCATGTGGCTGGATTGGGCCCCAGCTTGGCCAGCACTATGTATTTGATTGAACCTGCAAACCAGATCTGGCCTATGGATGGATCTGGCGCGGTCATTCAGCATGTGGGCCAAAAAAATTGGGCACCACTGCACTAGTATATTGCTGTCTGCATTTTAGTCTGTGTAGAAATGGGAACATTGAACCTCTGGCCTCATTGTCCTCTCTGGCTAAGCAAACCTCAAACAAAACATGGATGTGGAGCTGCAAGCTGTAGCTAGTGGCTTATGGCAGGACAGGTTTGGCCAGGAGAAGTCCTACTTGACAATACTTCCTCTATTTCCCATCCTGCCACTGCTTGTGGAAATCTCCCAACAGGCCACCCACTTCTATTACTCTAGAGCTGTCTCCAGCAAAGACTTTTCCTGACAGAGGGAATTCTCTGCTGGCTACTTTTAAGGGCACTTTGTGCTACTTACATACAGTGGCCTTAGCAGGTATGAGATTCTGACCCATCTCTGTTACCTAGCCCCTAATCTCGCTCCCAAATGGGTCATCAACTAAATAATTTTTCTGTGAAAAAAGTAATGGATAGGTGGGATTGGAGGGGACATGCCACACAGCTGTTTGGCCTTCTCAGAATCATCCAGCTACTATCTCCTAGCCTTCCTTATAAGTTTCCCACCCCTCACAGAATGGGGGACATGTAGGCTTAGCTGATTATTAAACTGCTGCAGAAATGAATGAGTAAACCTAAAGAAGAAGTAATAATGGATATAAAAAATCTTAACATCTATTCCAAGAGTTGCATTCAAATTTAAAGAAAGCAGCAAGGGGTTTTGTTGTATATTGTCAATTGCTATGGTGACAATTACTGGGGCTCTATTTTCCTCTCCTTGTATGTGCATAACTCTCAGTGATATCTATGGAAGTTATGTGTGCTTATAAAGACAGGAGGATTTGAAAGTGAAGAGCTTTACCTAGTATTCATTTGGATGACTATTCTAAAGACAGAGATTTGAAGCAGCTTTGGTTGACAAAGAAGACAGACATTTATAGTATACTAAAAGAATAATACCTATTGTGAAACTTGGTTGAAAACATTTGCTGCATAGAGAAACAAAGGTAAAAATGCTCACCTATGCACCATTAGAACTTCTGACCTGAAAACAAAAAATAAAGAAGATGCATTATGTCATTATAGAACTTAAGTTATTTTATGGAACTAAAGGGTTAGTATATGGATTATATTATGCAAAGGGCCAAAGGAGTTGTTTGCTTAAGAAGTGATGGTTTTGCAGTTAGTTAAATAAAAGGATTCTGAATATATCTCATGTGCATATGGAGGACTTTGGTTTTCTCATTAAAAGCTGTAATGATGGATGTTTCCTATTTTTTGTAGAAGGGCTAAAAGTTTTAAATAGCACATTTTAAAACATAATATATGCAGAAAAAGAAAAAAGAAAAACTGTAGGAGAAAGCAATAATAAATTGGAAGCTAATAGTTATTAAAGAGAAAGCACTTTGAAAGGGAAAAAAGTTTTAAAGGCTTGGATTTTAGGCTGGAAGTAATGGAATTATGTTTATATCAAAGGAAAACAAGGTCCACATTCTAGATCTGACACAACAAAAAAATGCTAGTCTGCACCTAAGCAATAAAATCCTTAAAATGTGTGTGCTGTGTGGCTACTGTACCCATCACGAGAAGGCTCTGAAAAATTACCCATAAAGAGGCAAGGGTTAATGTCCACATAGGCGTAGTAGACTTTGTACCCTTGACAGTGTCTGTCAGTAATGGCATAACCACCATATTACTTGCTTTACATAACTCAAATGGAGAAAGGTCATGACCACTTTTGTAAGTTAAAGTGCTTTAAAAGTAGTAAGTGCCATGCACATTATATGTTAAAGCCTGTCTTAAATGGAACTGGATCACAGTACAATTATCTAAGTGAACATAAAGAACCATAGTAGTCTATATTAGTACCTTTATGGAAATATTTACACAATAAGTGGATATTCCAAGATGAAAACCCTTAAAGAAAAGAGGTGCATTTATCCTGTGTAAAGCATAGAAATCATAAATAGATATTGGCACCATCCTTCTGGGAGAGATAATAACTAGACTTCAAGTTGTTCCTAAAATAAAAGAGTATTTAGTTGGTAACTGAGCCTAAAGTGATCAATTCAAATGAACAGACTCAGGGCCAAAAAAAGAACTGTTTTGGGCTAAACTGAAATTAAACATTTACTTAAGGACACTTCTCCAATAGAATAATATTAACCTGCTGTACCCAGTTATCCACTTCCTTCTCTATGAACAGTACCAAAACTGAGATGGCATTGGAATAGCATAATCAAATCCACTGTTGATGTTAAGTTATATTTGATTCAGAAAAAAAATAATCTTTGGGGTTTACTGGATTCTTGTAAAGTAGAGCTAATAATATATATCCACCTGTAGAAAAGTACCTTGAGCTCCATGGATAGAAGTACTACTAAGTTTTATTACCACATTATTATATATATGTATTTGCTCTTATTCTCTCAAAAAACAAGGTATAAATATGGTACATACACATGCACTGTGTGCTAGGGTAGAATTTTCCTCATTTTAAAACTATTTGATAAAAATAGTATTAAATCCTAATTAGAAAAATCATCCAGAAAGCATAGCTATTCAAAAAAACAAAACAAAAAAACCCCAGGAGCAACAAAGAAGGAGGAAGCAATATCTGAAAGCACGGAGTTCACAGTGTGCAGAAGGGGGCTGAAAACTGAACATTATTTCCTAGGTAGCCAAGAAAGCAAATCATATATAAGAATTCAGACCTTTGGCCACCTCTGAAGGGTAAAGCTAATGGAAACAGCACCTCACTGGGGACATTACTGCATATCATAACCCATCAATGACCCTGAGAGAAATAAATGAAACTGAACAGAAACAGAGCCATTGTCACCTCTGAGCCCTTAGCAAAGCAGTCTAATTGGATATAAAGCAAAGCAAAATAAACAGACAGCATAGGAAAATATTTTTAACCTCTATAAAGAAATGACGGGTAAAGTGACAAAAAGTCCTCTGTTCATGGCCATTCACTATGAACACAGGATATACTCTGAATAATTCAGTAAAAGAAAAAATAAGAGAAACCAAACAACTCAAAAGACTGCATATTCAGCTAGGGATAGCTGTTTGCAAGGAACAAGTCACAGAAGTCATAGAATCAAAAGTTAATTTAAAACTTCCAACAGAAGCCAGACTTCTCAAGCTTTCAACTTTCAAATCCCTCTCTTTCTTGCCTATATTATCTTGACTTTTCTCAATTCCATTTGTGTGAAACGGCTGGCTAGTTGAGTTTATGATCATGTGTGATCTTTTCTGGCATGCACTTTTGATAGTTAATATAATATGCATCTACGATGTCAATGTGATGTTTCTGGACTGCATTTTGGTGGCTGCCAATAGAATTAAGCATCTGCATTTCAAAAATTTACATCTTGTTATAAAAGCAAAAAAAATCATAATAATACCAAAACAACTCTTCAGTGCAACTTTCAGCTGTGTATCAGATGCTACTCTCACTAGACTCAAATATCCTGCCAGGGCCCATTCCCCAGGACAGATGGACCCTGGGCAGGTACACAGGGGAAGGCAAGGAGGACTGTCAGCAATGGAATGGTTTCACAGCAGTGCTAAACAAAGTCTACACCACAGCTAGAACAGGTTACCCAGCCTCACTTGCAGTCCCCATATAGAAAAGGATAGGAAGATCCATGCAGCTGTGGATTCTCTTTTCCAACCATTATATACCAGTGGTTCTAAGCCTACAACCTGTGTTCAAAGTGACTGGATTCAGCCTTCAGCATGGAGGATCAACAGCTAGCAGCTCAGCCTGGTGCTTCCCTTTCCCTGTCCTGCACTGTGCCACCAATCTCATCCACAGCACTTCCTGCTTTTTCCCCTCTCTCTTCCCCTACAGCAGGGTGGTGGTCACTCTTCGCCTTCCTTTCTCCTTTCCCTTTGCCCTAGGCAGGTGCTATTTACCTAAGGTAAGCTCTCTTCCTCTCAGCTTCCCTCCTCTCCCCATCCTGGCCCTCTAACATTGGTAGCCACCTCCCACCCACCCCCTCCCCTCTGATAGGCCTGTGCTGCAACTGGGTCACAAGCATCTGGCTCACCAAAGGTTGAGCACCACCGATACAAATGCAGGTAGGGGGCTTCTACAGACTTGGTCTCAAACAAAACTGCTCAACCTATGCACATTCCTCCACCCAGTATCCTGCCTCCTAAACTATGCCTTCCAGGAGGTCTATGCAACCATAGAGGCATTGACAGGACTTGTCTCTATGCTGTGTCACTTTGTTCAGCATTTCATTCAAATGTCTTTTGTCTAGAGGAAACTTTTAACAAGATGGGACTTGACCACACACAGTCCTCCACAGAAATATTTATAATGTTGTCTACCAAACTGAACTTTGGAGGAAGGATGATCTCATGGTTTAGATGTATCATCAGGATACGGAAACCTACATTTTCTTCAATTCCTCTCCTACAAGATTTCTCTGTGATCTCGAGCAAATTATTTATGTTGCTCTGTGCCTGATTTCTCAGCTTAAAATAGGAGTAATAATTTCCCAGTGTGAAAGGTGCCCCGAACCTAAATTCATAAATATTTGTAGCGCTTGGGGATTCTTGAATAGAAGATGACATGTAAGTGCAAAGCATTATTTCAATATTGTTATTATAACTTACAATGGACCAAATGCTTGGTCCTCAATCTGGTTACTTTGCAAAGCAGCTGGAAGTCTGCTTTATTGGGCAGGTGAGGATTCCTCTGATGCAGGGAAATCCTTGGGTAGCAAGAAGCTGGTACAACCAACTAACCCCTCCTTAAGTTATGTTAGGGGCTGAACCAGCCGCACAAAGTACAGAAGTATAAAAGCAGCTTAGAGAAACATTTCTATTTCAATTCCTGTGCCAAATGTAGCTTGGCTGGACCCAGAGATTTTATCCAATGAGCAAATCTGGCTCCAAAGATTTCAAGTATGGCAGGTTCAAGTTTCTACCAGGTCAGCTCATTCTTTACTAACATGTAAATAAATTAATTTATGTTACTTACTTGTTTTTGATGACATTTTTCAAAGGTAATGAAATCTGTACATGATTTATTCTGAATCCAGTTGTGGAAACATGTATATTGACCAATGTAAGTAGCAGTCTATTTTGAATCCTTACTTAATTCAATGCAGGATATACTTTTCATTGTCTTAGCTTGACAGCCTTGTTTTCCTGGAATTTGAAATAAGTGAGACTATATATTGGTGAAGCAACCGATTACAGAATACATTATTTTAAAAACTGCCCAGTGGCCAAAATACATTAATGTACTATTCCATCTCTAATCCAGGGCCATGAAAGTATCTGAGTTTTTCTACAATGAAAATGTAACTTGAAACCAACTCTACAGTTAGTTATTTTTAAATGAGTATATTATGGTCTTTCATTTATTACAGGGCAAAGATGAGTGACATTTTAACTTAATTATGTCTATCATATAAAGTAATTTAGAAGATAGCCCTGCTGCATTCAGTCTCTTCTGGATTGGAATGCTAATGATGACTTACATCCCAGGAAAAAAAAACATTGACCTGCAAGTAAAGACAAGTTGTCTAAGTGGATTTTTGTTTCAATTTTAAAGTGCTGTTCTACTTCACAGACTGATATTTCTTGCTGCCTTAGAAATTTTTCACTTGCATTTATTCAGTTTACAATAACAAAATGTTTTTTCTAACTCCCTAATCCTTCAAGCTCAATTACGGATCTGAAAACCAAGATGCATTCTATCCTTCTTGCCCATCACCAAGGTAGTAGAAATGCTGCAAGCCAATTTCTGTCTCCCATCAGCTAAGAAGTCTGCTGTGATGCACAAGTCAGAAAAGAATCCAGATCACTGGCTTTACCTAGCCAAGAGAAACAGAGCTCTTACCAGTACTACGCCATTCTGAGAGATTACTGCTGAAAAACTAAGATATAACAGGAAGGGCAACTGTTTCAGGAGCAGTCATGTCCTTCACCATCAAGAGAGTGGTCTAATCTCCTTGGATGTGTCCCATGACAGATATGGTTTCCCAGGTCACAATGAAAGAATGGCTCTATAGGCAAGTGCTTCTTCTTAACAAATAAAAACAACTGACAAGAGTCCCCAGTCTTTGAATCATACAATCGATTTAAAAATCTCCCCTGATGCACCGAAGGTCAGACAATACTTATGCAAGAATGCTTGGATGATGCACAAAGTAACAGCTAACCACTATCACCTATTACCCCAGTGAATAGGTCAGCATTTATGGGATATTCTGGAGAAATATTTCACTGTTCACTTACCTTTGTTTTAAGTATTAGATTGAAGGGCTCCACCCTCATATGCTTATGCAGAGACCTTACCAGTGTGAGTCAATTAGTTATATAAACTGATCACTATCAGTAGAATAGTAACCTTGGAAATATGTTGTGAACAATATTGCTATAAACCTCTTGGAGCAATGGGCAGACAAGGTTCCTTGGGTGAATTTGTTATCTTTTATTAGACCAACCCAAATAGTTGGAGAATAGTTATTAAGCAAGCTTTCGAGTTCAAAAACCCTTCGTCAGGCTAAGGAAGTTTCAGCAGTTGGTGTGTGCTCTTTCTGGATGGAATGAAAAGTAAAGAAGCCAGGGGCTGGGCTGGGCTGGGCTGGGCTGGGGAGTCAGTTGCCAGGCAGATTATAATGTATCAAAAATCCGATGTCTATGTTTAGTCCATGATCTCTAGTATCCAGGAGGTTGATGAAATGGAGCTCATAGGCTGGTCTCTGGGAAGTGTTGTGTAAGATTCCCTTGAGGATCAGGACTGAGAGATTGGAGAGAGTGGCCCTCCTGTGAGAAATGTGCCCCCACCGGTAATTGGGTGTTTCTGTCTTTGATAGATTTCCGGTGTGCATTCATTCTGGTGCGCAGTTGTTGTTTGGTCTCTCCTACATATCTTTCATCAGGGCATTTGGTGCATTGGATGAGGTATACTACATTCCTGGAGGTGCAGCTGTAAGATCCTGGGATGCTGATGGCTCTGTTGTGGGGTGTAGTAATAGTGGGGTGGTGGAGATGTGTTGCCAGGTTTTGCATTTCTTGTCCTGGCACTGTCTGGATCCTTTCGGTGTGTTCTGGGCTTGAGGAAGTTTGCTTCTGGTGATGAGGGTGGCGAGGTTCGGTGCTTGTCTGAAGGCTAGATTGGGTGGCTCTGGGAAGATCTTTTTAAGAATAGGGTCTCTTTCTAGTATGGGTTGCAATTTTTTGAGGATTTTC
>NW_005841835.1:4730892-4734209 GCF_000455745.1 Alligator sinensis
CACACCGCTGGTTATGACGTATCACCCCTCCCTTGAACCTGTACGGAAAATCCTCAAAAAATTGCAACCCATATTAGAAAAAGACCCTATTTTTAAAAAGATCTTCCCAGAGCCACCCATCCTAGCCTTCAAACAAGCACCGAATCTTGCCAACCTCATCACCAGAAGCAAACTTCCTCAAGCCCAGAACACACCAAAAGGATCCAGACAGTGCCAGGACAAGAAATGCAAAACGTGCCAACACATCTCCACCACCCCCACTACTACTACACCCCACAACAGAGCCATCAGCATCCCAGGATCTTACAGCTGCACCTCCAGAAATGTAATATACCTCATCCAATGCACCAAATGCCCTGATGAAAGATATGTAGGAGAGACCAGACAACAACTGCGCACCAGAATGAACACACACCGGAAATCTATCAAAGACAGAAACACCCAATTACCGGTGGGGGCACATTTCTCACAGGAGGGCCACTTTCTCTCCAATCTCTCAGTCCTGATCCTCAAGGGAAACTTACACAACACTTCCCAGAGACCAGCCTATGAGCTCCATTTCATCAACCTCCTGGATACTAGAGATCATGGACTAAACATAGACATCGGATTTTTGATACATTATAATCTGCCTGGCAACTGACTCCCCAGCCCAGCCCCTGGCTTCTTTACTTTTCATTCCATCCAGAAAGAGCACACACCAACTGCTGAAACTTCCACAGCCTGACGAAGGGTTTTTGAACCCGAAAGCTTGCTTAATAACTATTCTCCAACTATTTGGGTTGGTCTAATAAAAGATATCAAATTCACCCAAGGAAACTTGTCTGCCTATGTCCTTAGACCAACACGGCTACAACCTAAACCCTTGGAGCAATGGGAGCACTAATGAAAACAAGTAACTGAGTTATTAGCAAGGGGAACTGACCTGCTATGAGAGTGTCTTGTGTCTGTATATATACAGAGTGTAGCATTGTTTGTGCTTGTCCAATATCTCTCCCAACTATAAAGTTGGTCCAATATATTACCAACCAAATCTTGCTTCTTCTAGATGTCAAAAGTTACTTAATAGAAAATACATGAAGAGACAGTACTTAAGAATGCATACTATTGTCTATGGCAGTGGTTCTCAAAACTTTTTAGTCACAAGGTATACCTTGACAAACTTGAGTCACCCTTTGATACATTCAAGGCACCCCTCAAAAACTACCAGCTCCTAGTTTTTACTTGGTTTTTAACTACAGAAAGATAATAGAGCAATTTTCCTGTTGCAAAGAAGTCAGACCACAACAGGTCAGAATGTTTTTAACACTTTGGATTTTGATTTGAAATCTCTGGCTGCATCCAAACATGCAGGGGTATGCCATTTGTGGTCCTGCAAACCTCTTTGTGGCACTACAAACCACACATGGTAAATGTTAAAATGTGCCCCGTGCAACAAATTTGCAGCAAAGGGCCAAAAAAAAGATGGCACAAAAAGCAGCAGAACTCATGCGTGAAAAGCATGCACCGGCATACATGGAGGCCTGGCCATCCAGAGCAATGGTCTGGCTGCCAACCAGGCCTCTGTGCTGCCCAAACTGTGCCCCTGCTGCTCCAGGCCACCAGGTAAAACATCTGGGAACAGCACCAGGGTAGGAGCTGGGCAAGGGCAGTTTGCTCATTGCAGGACAATTTGTCCTACAAAGAAGTGTATGTACAGCGGTGTACACTATGGCAATTTGGACTGCTGCCAGGGTCTGCCTGGATTTATCTTGTAAATCATGTTTGTACTTCTAATGGTGCTAATATTGTGTAGTACCCCATGACACCCTTGAAAGGGTCTCAAGGCACCCCAGGCTGCATGGTACCCTGGTTGAGAGTCACTGGTCTATGAATTTGGTAGTAAAACTAATCAAGTTCATTGCTGTTATGCCTTACAAATAGCACTTTCTCTGTAGTGCAATGCTTGCTGCTCTTAAATACACTAATTCTGCTGGCCAAAATAAGGGCGTGATCTTCCCAGGAAAATCTGGCTCCTTTCCAGGGAAAAAGGATGTGTGAAGTCTCCCCAGAAAATCCTTTCAGCCTCTAGAATGGGCCTCTTTGTCTATGAGACCTTCATTTTCCCCTGAATCATGAAGTGAACAGAAGCATCTAACTATCACTGAAGATGTCACATGCACATTCAAACATAACATCTTTCCACAGAAAAATAACTTTTTTTGTTTTAATTTCAAATAAGTCGTACACCCCTCTGTAATGACCCATTAGCAATCAGGTAGGGGTGGGCAAGGAGTAATTTTAAGAATATTTTAAGAATATTTTGCTGAACACTTGATATGGCCATAGATTAAGCTGCTCCTCATCCATGAAGAGGCCAATCACACATACTTCTCAGGAGAGGAAAAGGCGTTGGGAGCCGGAGGTGTTTACATGAGAAAACGTTGCGAACTAGCTGCAGAATTAAGGACAGCAACATTAGGGAAGGTAATGCTTCTCTGTAGATCAGGGAGACATATGCAGGTGGAGCAAGCCCGAGTGTAGAACATCATCATAATTACGGGGCTTGCCTAAATTGACGACTGATCAAAATTACTGCGCGGTTTCTCCTTTGATTCGCAATCTCTGCAAGGAGAGCTTTAAGCCATAAAATGTCGACGACAAAACTTAACTTGGCAGATGGGCGAACAAAGCCCCCGGCTGCCCTCCCTCCGCGGGGCTGCAGTTCACGCGGCGGCCGGGGGAGGCTGCTGTGGATCGCATCAGGCCCGAGGGAGGCTGGTCCCATCCCGCTGCGGTGGGTCGGGAAACCCCTCCCACGGGCCCGGGCGCCTCGTGCAGCATCCGGCCTGACCAGAGCTGCACCGACCCCCGGAATTCAAACCACGCGGGGATCACACCCCGAGCAATTTTAGCCGGGGGTGTGGGGTTAAGCGAGCGGTAGAAGGGAAGGACTCACTGGGGGAAACTGCAAAACCAGCCCCTGCTTCATTGCTCGGCAGTGAGCAGAGGTCCGACGGGCCGCCGCGCTCCTCAGGGCCCCCTGCAGCCAGGCTGGGCAAGCCCGGGCCCGAGGAGCGCCCTGCTGTAGCCGGGAGCGCCTCACAACCACAGAAAGGCGCCGGCTCCGGCGTGACCACAAGTGCAGGAGCCCTGAGGAGTGGCACAGCACGGCAGCCGGGCCCAGCTATGCCAAGGATGCCCGGCGCGTCCGCCTGGGCGTCCGGCTTAGCTTGTGCCAGCGGGGGGGGCGCTGTGCAAACAGGGCAGGCCAGGAGTCCGCCCAGGGACAGACGGCGCCTGCAGTCGGGGCGCGCCCGCCGCGGGGGACCAACAGC
>NW_005841835.1:4734476-4740772 GCF_000455745.1 Alligator sinensis
GAGGCGCCCCTCGCCTCCCCGTGGGCGGCTCCGGCCCGGCGGGCTTTGCACCGCGAAGCCGATGCCCGCGGGCGGGGGCGGGAGCGGGGCTGGCGAGGGGGGCAAGGAGGGGATCCTCTTCTCCGGAGCGGCCTCTCTAAAGATGCGCATTTCAGTAACCCCGCCGCAAACGCGCACAGCCCGCGCCTGGCCCAGGGCAGAGGGCTCCTCCTGCCCCACTCCCCTGCAGCCCAGTGGCTTTAGGCAAAGGGACCTGCTGGGCTCTTGCAGGACCCCGCAGCGCCCCCGAGCTCAGCCTGGCGCCGGCTCCCGAGTGAGCTACGGGACAGAGGCTCCGCTACAGCCCCGAGCCGCCTGCGCCGGGTGCTGCCAGGGCCCAGGCAGAGGCGGCGGCTTCGCACTTGGCAGGCGGCTCGAGGAGGCCGGCGGAGCCAGCCCCGCTGCCCGCGCAGCGTCGAGCACGCGGCGCCGGGCGGGACAAGGCTCCGGGGATCCGGGCGCGAGAGCCCAGCCCTTGCCGCTCACCGCCAGTGTCAGCCCGGGGCCCCATCCGCTCTGCTTTCCAGGGGCGTTATGAAGCCGGCGGCAGAGCCAGAGCAGCGCGGGGTTGTTACGCCGATTCCTCCCGTCAGGGACCGAGAAGCGGGGCTCGGGCCTGTAGCTTGTACTGACCAGCACAGGCGGGAGGCGGTTGGCAGCAACCTGGGTACACCCCGCGGGTCGAAATGCCCCAGCCCAGTGCTAGAGTTATCCGGGTTTCATCTCAGCATCCCCGTGCCTTTCTCTCCGCTGGGCTCTGCACCTGGCTCAGCTGGGCTGGGAGAGGGGTGCACAGGAGAGATATTAATAAGAATAAGAAGAAATCATCATTATAATAGTTATTATTACAACCAGTGTTAATAATAATTAATAAGAATGGGAAGAATCAATACGCAGTGCATAGGCGAGATACCAATATGAATTCAGCTATGGGCTGGACACGGGTCTTGTTTCTGTTACCAATACCCATAAATTAAAAAACGGGAGCAGATGTGCTCCCAGAGCCTTCCGGCTGGGAAGCAAGGTGCCAGCTCACCCAGACTCACCAAGGGGGCACTAAACCCTGGACCAAGAGGTAACCACGCGCTCTCATTAGCTGTGCCCCCGCTCCCCCCGCGGCCAGCCTTGGTTTCCGTCCGCTCCGGGGCAGGGTGCGAAGTAAGGGACAGCCCCCCTGCCAGATTTGAAAATCAGAACCTGGGAGGGTCTCCGATCGGATTGCTCATTCACTTAGGCGGACTTCTTAATCAATGAACCGGCTTCATTTTTTTATTTTTATTTTTACAGACCCCCCAAGAGTCAAAGTGCCACTGGAACCCTGCCCGGGGGGTGTGCATTGCTATACTTGTAAAATGAGCTAGAAGCGGGGCAATGGGGCCACTCTCTGTCCTGACGGGCACCTCTTAGGTAGCAGCGCCCTAGCAAGCGGACCCGCGTCTAAGCTGCCCTTCCTGCCAGGGACCAGGGAAGCTCCCCGAGGTGCGGGCGCGGGGCGCTGGCATGCACAGACCTCCTGCGCTGGTGCCCCGACGAGTCGGGCTGGGGGCTGCTAGGGAGTGAAAACTGCACTGAACTTTCACAGGAAGAAATAGAAATAACTTCCCGCCTAGCGCCGCGGAGACCTTGGACCCCCATCCCCCGGGTTCTGTTTAAAACTCAGTCGTGGGGGAAAGAACAAACTTGCCTAGAAGGGGCTTGGCGCCCTTTTTAGTGTCAGCTGGGCCCAGATCTACCGACGCATTTAAGCACGTGCGCAAATGGAAGCACTCAGTACTTTGCCATAAGCATACAGGCACGTGCCTAAGGGCTCTGCTGAATCGGGGCCTTCGTTTTCTCTGCTGGACTTGCAAAGGGTAAAAAATGCGTGCAGAGAGATCACTTTTCGTTTAAAATATTACAAAGAGAGCCAGCCCTTCGTGATGACACCTTTCAGAGCAGTTAAAGCAGCCGCGGGAACACGCAGCAGTCTTTGCCCTTCGCGTCCAGCTGAATGGATGGAAATGCTGCTTTTGTGTAGCCCCCGCGGTGACTCTGGCTGGACGAGCACATTTGCTTTCCATCCGGGAGGCATGGGAGCACAGAGAAAGAAACATTGTTCGGTGTGGAGAGCCCTGTGCACACTTTAAAAATCCGATCCTTGAGTTCCCAGCCCCCGCAATCCAGTTAATGAGGAAAGGCGCTGCGGTCTTGGTGGCACCGTTTGCATTGGGATTGGCACCGTTTGATTGACAAAGTCTCCCATTCTTCCACATCTCGAGTGTTATCAAACGGATTGTGTGGGGTCAGAAGCTATTGAAGAAACGTCCCTGTAGCCGCCGGGGAGTGAATAAAGCATTCTGCAAACACGGGGTGAAGACTGTGGCATTCTCATGAAAATGCTTCCAACAGGCAAAATGCATTTCGTCCTTCCTTCCCCCTCCTTAGCATTTCCTTTCCACTCGAGCCGTGCATTAAGCAGCACCGCCAGGTGAAGGACCACGCCGCGACCAGGCGCCAGGCACAGCGCGGGGGGCGGCCGGACCTGGGCGACTGGGGACACGGCTCCCGAGAAAGGAAGTGGGAAAGGACGTGCGGAAAGGGGGGGAAATAAATACACTTTTCTGCCAGTCCTAAGGGAGGCTGAGCTCTCCCGCGTCAGTTGTCTGGGGAAAGGGGTAGCAGCGCCTTTCCCTCGGCCGGGAACTTCCCTGGCTGAAAGTCGTGCGCAGAGTCGCCGAGTCGGGACCGCTCAGCCCCGCGCGCGGACACACGAGCGACTTGTACCGAGTCGCAGCCTCCGCGGACGTACCACATCCCTCACAGCAACTTGCCCGTGCAAGGTCCGACCCCAAGCCGAGGGCTTCATCTAACTGGGGGACATTTGGCGGGCATTTAACCTGCCTCCTTTCCTTTGACTTGGGGCATAACTAAGATTGGCTAAGCACTGGAGACTTACAAGGAGTCCTTTCCACATAGCACCAGGACACACGTGCACCAAATCTGGCCCGACACTGGGGCTGTGTTCGCAGATGCGAAGCCCGAGATCTAGTAACATTGCTCGGGAAGGCACAGGCTCCATCGAGTGCGAGTCCCTGGCAAAAACAAAATAGAGAGGACTTCTACATGTGTCACTCGCACTAGTATTCAGAACAGAACCCCCCCCCCCCCCCACACACACACACACACACACCACCCATAACATTTTGCAGCAATTAATTATAATGGAGTCTTTCTTGGCAGTAGGTATAAGATGATGCCGACTCATTTAAAATACATATTTTGCCGGTTGGTACTACAGCATTAATATTTTGTCACGCCGTGTTCTGTCCTGTTCCTTTTCTCATATTATTAAAAAAAGGCTAAAAATTCACATGAGACTCTTTATTTGAAAAATCCGAGGGGGAGACCCCCCAAAAACTTAAAAAAAACACAAACCAAAACAACCCGTTGAATATTTTAATTGCATAGTCCCATCAGCCAGAGAGCTTCGAAATACATGTGTAAAAATAATGACTACAAATTAGCGCAACTGCACGGTGGGCTAAAGCCAATAAAAGAAATGTCCTAGGTAATTAGGAAGACAAGACGTAAAGACCTGGAAAAGAGAAGAGGCGGCATCCGAAGCAGTCGTATTTCTAACTGCAAGGTGTCCTTGCCAGCTGTATGTGCTGTGAGTGACACAGCAGACTCACAACAAACCCACTTTTAGGCATTAAGACTTTAGCTAACCTGGTGCCCAAGGAGGCAGCTGAGCTGATGCAGAAGAACTGAGGGCCTGATTGAAGAAAAGTTCCCCCGATTATATTTGTGTGGAAAAGCTCACCTCTTGCAGAGCTCTAAAGTGTAATCAAGGCACAGGCTTATACTTGAAGGATGTTAACTCTCATACGGGAACCTACTTTCTCCTAAACGGTTTCTTGCCTACTGAATGAGAGCCTCCCAATTGAAGCAAAATGATCCTTATGTACTAATATCAAGCACAGTCACAAAGCGACTGGCCATTTACGCTGCCACTTTAGACAAAGATATTTAGTTATTCCCGGGTAGCAAGTGCACTTTTGCATTTTTAAGCACGAACAAGCAGAGCACAAACATATTTACAAGTGCAATTACTAAATAGTGATTTGATGCTTTAAAGTCACCGGGTTAACTGCAACTTTGCTGCAATTTTCTTAATATTCAGACAATCACTTTATTAAATTAGTTCCTAACACTTAAGGCCAGAGTGTTAACAGTCAGAGAAGGCTTTCTTTTTTTGCCTTCATTGAATTTTTTTTTTCAGTTACAGTAAAAGTTGAAAATCCTTCCAAGGCTCGATAAAAATAATAATTTGAATCACATTAACTGTTCGAGACACATGTATGCACAGAGATGAACGTGTTTTATATGCATTTCAAGCTAGATTGGGCAAAAAAATTAGAAAATGCAAGGGACGAGTCTTCATTGGCAAAGGCGATGGACCAGATGACCTGATAGGTCTTCATCATCCCAACTTCCTTGGTATATAAATAACCTTAGAAAGCAGCTTTGGATACAGAAGGGCCCTCAGGAGCCCCTAACATTCCTTCTATTATAAAATAACAAATGACTCTTTGCTTTAATCTCTTTTCTCACCCCCTACGCTATTACTTTACATATTTTCAAATTTACACTGCCGGTCTCTCTCCAAGACAAAAATCTGGGCAAAATCTTCCTGTGGCTGCCTGTACACAGCGATGCACGGATTGGGGTGTTGCATTTGGAGACTAACATGCTACAGAGAAGCCTCCCTTGCAGCACTCTTAAAATCTGGTGCTGGTGAGCATTAGCCAGAATTTCTACCTGACAGGCTTAGGATCCCTCTCGAGTGGGTAATGCAGTGTGGAAATCGGTGGCCAAATATAAACCCAATGCCCTCCTGACAGATTTTTTTTCCCCCTCACTTCTCAGTGTTTTCTTAAAATCAAGCTCGGTGGGATCCATTGGTTCCCTGGGGTTAAAGCCCAGCTCCCCATCTCTCCCAGGGGCTGAGGCAATAATGTCAGGGGCTGAGGATGCGATTTGAAATCATTTCACTTGAACTGAGCAAATTTCTCTTTTGAAATTACCTTAAATTCCCCACCCAGAATATTGCCACCCCCAGAAGAATAAAATGACTTGTGCTCGCGGGGTCTTCTTCTTCTTCCTTTTTTTTAAGACCTAAAAAATCCTGACAAGTAAAACTTAAAGGTGTTTACCTTGTCATCAGCATGTAAGCTAATTATCTTGGGCAAGATGTAGGCTTCTATTGTCTTGTTGCTTTAGTGCCTATGCCCCGCCTCTGGTGGCAGCCTAAAACCTGGCGTCTGGCTAAAACAAACGAAAGGCAGCCCTGAGCCTCCACTCAATCCAATTAAGGCGGACTTCGTCCACTCGGTTACGTGTACATCCAACAAGATCGGCGTTAAGGCAACACCAGAATATTTGGCAAAAAAAGATTTGCCTCCCCTTCCTTTTTTTTTTTTTCTCTCCCAGCCGCCGAATCATGTCGATGAGCCCAAAGCATACGACTCCTTTCTCAGTGTCTGACATCTTGAGTCCCTTGGAGGAAAGCTACAAGAAAGTGGGCATGGAGGGGAGTAACTTGGGAGCTCCCTTGGCAGCCTACAGGCAGTCTCAGGTTTCTCAGCCGGCCATGCAGCAGCACCCCATGGGCCACAACGGGGCAGTGACTGCTGCCTACCATATGACAGCGGCGGGGGTCCCCCAGCTCTCCCACACCACGATGGGGGGCTACTGCAACGGCAACCTAGGCAACATGAGCGAGCTTCCACCCTACCAGGAGACCATGCGGAACAGCGCTTCGGCCACGGGATGGTACGGCACCAACCCGGACCCCCGCTTCTCCACCAGTAAGTGCGCCCCGCAGCCAGTGGCGGGAACTTGGCGCTCACCTGCGGGCGGGAGCCCGGTGGGGACGCGCTGGGGGCTGCGGGTTTGAGCGGGAGAAGTGCGGGGGAGGGGGGCGGCGGGGAGCCCCAGGAGGGTCAGCTCCAGGAGCGGGGTGGCCGCGCGGCCGGGGCGAGGCGAGGCGAGGCGAGGGGTCCCCAGCATCCTGGCCCTTTCCCCGGTTCCGCCGGCTTCCCCGCTGCGCTCCCGGGCTGCTTCCCTGCGAAGCAAATCGGCAGCCGGGGCAGAGCGATCTGGCAGTGCAGGAGGGACTGTGTGGGTGGCCGGGTCCTGCCCGCCCCATGCTGCCGCGGCCAAGACCCCCGCGGCCGGGCAGCGCGGGGGGCAGCTAAGGGCTCATCCTTGGCTGC
>NW_005841835.1:4740841-4750076 GCF_000455745.1 Alligator sinensis
GCGGGGCAGGAGCGCGGATCGGATCGCAGCCCGGCCCGCTGGCGGCCGGAGCCTGCCCCGCTTTGTGTGGGTGCAGACCGGCGCTTCCTGGGGGGAAGCGGTTGCCTGGGGCCGGCTGGGAGAGCGGGGCTGCCTGTGGCTCTGCCTGTGGTGCTTACACCGTGCCCTCTTCTCGCCCGCAGTCTCCCGCTTCATGGGGCCGTCTTCTGGAATGAACATGGGCGGCATGGGGAGCCTGAGCGCCCTGGGGGACGTGAGCAAGAGCATGGCACCTCTCCAGAGCACTCCGCGCAGGAAGCGGAGGGTCCTTTTCTCTCAGGCCCAAGTCTACGAGCTGGAGAGACGCTTCAAGCAGCAGAAATACCTCTCCGCTCCGGAGAGGGAACATTTAGCCAGCATGATCCACCTCACCCCCACTCAGGTCAAAATCTGGTTTCAGAACCACCGCTACAAGATGAAGCGCCAGGCCAAAGACAAAGCTGCTCAGCAGCAGATGCAACAGGACAACAGCTCGTGCCAACAGCAGCAGTCTCCTCGGAGAGTGGCGGTGCCAGTGCTTGTTAAGGATGGCAAGCCATGCCAAGCAGGCACCAACACCCCCACAGCCGCTATCCAGAGCCATCAGCAGCAGCCAGCTACAGCAATCACGGTGGCTACCAATGGCAACAGCCTCGGACAGCATCAGAGCCACCAGACAAACAGTGCAGGGCAGTCTCCAGACATGGGACAGCACTCGGCCAGCCCTTCATCCCTGCAGAGCCAGGTCTCCAGTTTGTCTCACCTAAACTCTTCTAGCTCTGACTATGGCACTGCCATGTCTTGCTCTACTTTGCTATACGGTAGGACCTGGTGAAAGGATTAAAAAAAAAGGTCAAATGTTCCCAGTCACACAAACCTCTGTCCTGTTCAAACTACTGGGTGGTTTTTCTTTTGCTTTCCTTTTTCTTTTTCCTTTTTTTCCCAATCGTGCTCCTTTCTCTTTCTTTTCCCCCCCTTTTCATTTTAACGAGTGGTTCTTTGAGGAACCCTACTAGAGAGAGTGACTTTAGGTTGTTAAATGGGTATTAAAAATATTGGTGGAGCAGTTGCAGAATGGAGCCCATGAGTGGCCACGGTCTGAAGGCTTGGATTGCAAATGTACACTTTGCCAGCGAATAGGACTCGTCTGTAAATAGAGATTCTGGGGGGCGGGGTGGGCCTTCTCCCCCAAAGCAGACAAAGGAGCGGCCCGCGCCGCGCTCCGGTCCCGCCGCCAGGGCCCGCGGATGCAGACACCGATTCCTCACGGCGCGGCGATGATTTTGATTTTTTTCTCCTTGCGTTTGATGTGAACCTGTAGCTGTATAATGCTGTCACAAGTTGGACTGAACCCCTAGTTTTTAGTAACCTGTATATTTTGTTGTATAAAAAAAAAAACACAATCGAGCAACCAAAACGAAACTCACCCCCTCCTTTTTTTTTTATGGACATTGCCCGATCCGTGTGAAAGCCTTTGGCAGCTTGTCATTTGCGCACGTCTCCTTTTTCTGTTGTAACTTATGTAGATATTCGGCTTCGATATAGTTCATCAGAAGCTTCTAATAAATTATACGCATTGCAAATATTCTTTTATTATTCTTATTGCTACTGCTAGTATTATTTCCATTCGCTTTTCCCGCCTGGTGCTTTTGCTTTTGGTTTGAAAACAAACGGGGATGCTCAGAAATGCTGAAGCCGGCATGAAATAGAGAAGGGCCCGGAGCCTGGCTTTGCCGACGCCCCAGGGGAGCCGCAGCAGGCTCGGGGCCAGCAAGCACTGAGCCGCCCTCGGGTGGCCGGAGCCCGGGCAGCTGGGCGAGGAGGACGGCGCTCCGGCGGCCCGCGGGCGTCCCAGCGCCCTGCCATTAGGAGCAAGCTAAGGAGTCACCTCAGGGACAGGCTTTACAGAGCGCCCGGCTGCAGCGACTTGTAACCAGCTCCTTTCTACCTGGGTTCCCTGCGTGCTTGTATTCCCGGGGGTGTGGGGGTGCGATCATCTTTATTTCGAATCAAAATAAAACCATAGTGCATTGTGTACAACGTGGAGGTGGAATTCACTTTCTTTCCGAGAGCGGCCTGAATTCCGTCCCCACGCGCAGGCAGGCAGGGCAGGGACGCCGGGCACCGGGCGGGAGCTCGGCGCGCACCAGGGAGCACACGTGTGTACGCGCGCGCGGAGCAAAGCGCGCGGGGAATTCGAGGAGTTACCTCCTAAGTTTGCTGGGACGAGAGCAAGCCTCCAGTGGGAAGCAGCTTGACCTCGGCTGGCAGCAAACTTCTCGCGCCCTCGTGGGCATGCCTCTGAAAATCCCTGCTGCTCAGGCTGAGCCCTTCCCGCCGCCGTCAGTGAGCTCAGAGTGCGGCCGCCCGGCGTCTCGTCTGGAGCTGTCCCCCCCCGACAGTGACACGCCCGGGAATGCCTCCCAAAAGCCGAGGCTCTCTGCAAGGTCCGAGCACGAGGAAGGAGTTCCGAGCCGGAGAGGGAGGCAGGCAGGAGTGGAAACCCGCAGCCCCCAGTCTGGGCTGCGGAAGGCTCCTCTGCCGGTTTAGAGCAGAGTCTTGGCGTTACTCAGTGGCACAGAGCTTGCAGTAAGGAAAAGGAACGAGACTGCAAAGGGCAGCGACTCCTCGTTCCTACAATTAAGGGATGCCACGTGTCAGCGGGAACCTTTCAGCCTTATCGGATACTCTGGTTCATATAGGAAACCCCTCGACCAGGGCAGAAAATATTTCGCGGGTATTTATTAATCTATTAAGAGCAGGCTTATAACTGTGTATGGATACCAGGATCCAGAGCCTAGAGCTGAGCGCTGTCTTTTCCAACAGTCGCGCAGGGACAAATCGTGTCCAACTTCTACACGGGGTGCGGAGCAGGGGAAGCACTGACATCCGGGCCCCATCATTCTGGGCACTGAAATGAGCCCAGGGTCCTGGCTCCCAGCTTTAAAACTGCATTATCAAGGTGTGTGGGGCGTTTGGTCCATCGCCTTGGAAATTAAGTTTAGAATCCGTCCGGAGCAGGGACCTGGGGGAACTAGCAGCAATTCGAAAATCCCATTCATATTTTAATGGCCCGAAAAAAAAAGTTGACACTTTAAATCTGGGACTAACTAGTGATTTACCTTAATAGATTTTGAGAAATAAATTATTTTATTTGTACCTGGACAACCTCATAAGCACATATTTGGTGGTGGGTGTAATTACAGTAATGGATTATTATGTACACGGACTTATCTTTCTTAAACTAGATTTAGTTTCGATTAAATAAACTCGTTTCCACATTGTCTGAAGTCGGTTTAGTTTAAAGTCTGTTTACTTGTTCCACAGAAAGGTGAATTCATCTCTTTATTAAGCACTAGAGACCAAGCAAACACAGTTCAAACTGTATTTACATATCAATCAGGAGAAATGCAAACAAACTGCTCTTTAACAAATTTATGGAGCTTTTTTATGACTCTGTATTATTGCCTTTTATCATAAACTTCCTTGTGTGAACAAGCTACGTCTTGAGATTAAAATATTTCGATTATTTTTATACATTTTAATCTAAAAATTCCCTTGAGGACACTTATAGGAATTTACCCACTGTATAGCTTATCCAAATTAAAATATATGCGTCTATGTACACGCTTGCATCTCCCCACGCACTGATTTTCCGGCTGTTGCTAATCAATGTATACATCAAATAGTGGGAAGCAAAAAGGGGAGAGGGACAGATAGAGTTTATTAAAATCTGAAGGGATGAAAGAAATCCACATTTCCAAATTTAATTGCTTTTATAAGGAAATCGGATTAAAGGCATCACAAATTTTCGTAAAAGGGGGACCTAAACCAGAATAGGTATTAACCCCCCTCCCCCCCCCAAATACACACACACCATAACCCCTGGCATTGCATGTAGATGTATGAGATTTGCTGAGGGCATTTTTCCCTGTTGTAAATAGGAGTTCATGCTTGAGTACCATGAAGTGTGGATGCAGTGGCACAGCAGGCTGAAAAAAGAAGGAAAGAAAGAAAGGGGGAAAAATCCAACCAAGGCTTCGCCATATTTGCTGTTTGGTATCAAAGCATTTTTTTCTCACACCAACGTCCTTTTACCACCAGTAGCTGGGGAGGATTGGAAAGAAATACAATAAGAAGAATCGCCAATCTTGGGGGCTGAGCCAAATTGATATTTCTGTCCCCGACAGTCAGAACATGAAGTAATGCAAAAATTATTATTGTACAAACAGGAAAAGCAATCGGGGATGCTAAGCTGAATGAGTTTTGCCTGCATTTTAGTTCCAAAGGCAGTTCAAATCCCTAAGACAGTTGCTTAAAGTGCAGATCCCAAACAGTGTAATCTGAGACAGCTCTAAGATGACACCAAGAGAAGTTGCCACAGAAAAAAGTATATTAGCAGTTTTATTGCAGAGTGCAGGTACAAGGGCCTCGCTGGGGAGTCAGCTCTGTTCTAACTGCTCATGGCGACTGCTTTTACAAAGGGAACTTGGAGGTAAACACTGAATGTCTCCTGAAGAATTTCAATCCTTTTATGGCAAGGTTTGGAGCAAAGTTGACAATATCTTTCTGTCTGACCAGCTGTTCCTCCTATGATTCCCATCGAAAAACAAAATCACAGTAAATGGTCAAATTGCATATCTGTATCAATGTGTACAAAGGTAGAAATATTCTCTTCTCTGGCAAATTGGTGATTAACACGAAATGTCATCTGGTTGTTTCTGGATGCGAGCACATTAGGTTTCAGGTAAGGTCAAAGCTTTATATGTACTATGTCTTTCTATCTGAGGCTTCTGGTCAATTAGAGTTAAAAAGATAGTGAATGCGTTGGCATAACATTAATTTAAATACTTTTAAATGTTTAAAATAACTTAACATGGAGAAAATGGCTTCGGAACCTACATTTTAAAAGTTATTTGTGAGATTTAAACTCTGATTTAAAGGTTTGGTTTAAAAAGCTTGATAAAAAAAAATAATAACGACACAAATGTAGCATTTTTTATGCACGGAAAATGTAAAATGTGCTGCCGAAATTCTACCTTCGTTGACCTCTGAGCTACCATATAAGAACTTTAGAAATTATGTCTAATTTAAAAATATATCTATTATGCCACCAGCAAAGGTAAGTTTGTTTGAATGCTTCGCTCCATATCTCACACTAACAAGAAGTCATGAAATCGACTCATGTACTTTTAAAAAATATTTTCCTATTTGGTAACCATACTGGGGCTTCGCATGTTATTTTAAATCAATGTTTGAGCTGTCCCTTCTTATTAAATGAATCCCAGTTACTTGGTTTAGGGGTTTTAAGTTGTCCTGTATTCATTTGATTAAAACGGCTAATAACTTGCTATTCAATGCTTCATTATTGCAAGTTACTTAGTGGGCTTTCTTAGGGTAGGCACGTAATTGTTTATACTTTCAGAGAAAGGTGTATATACGAGATCAAGAAAATAGTTTTAATTAAGAAAACGGAGCAGGGAATGACGTCTCCTCAGCCAGGTGCTCTGGCAGGTTTTACCGAAGTCCTTTTTTCGCAGAGAAAGTGGGTTTCCCCGAGTTCCGCTGTGCTGAGCCGTACACACACCTGCGAACTTTGAGGGAACATACTTTTTCTGCTTCATATCAAAGGTGTAGCTGAAGTGGCTGAGTTCATTTCAGTTTGTTAGTGACCTAATAACGTAACTCCAGGACCCCGCTCTTCGGGAGTTTCTCCTAGTGCTTTTGTTTCCCAAACTTTTTTTGTTTCGCAGAAGCACTTATAAATAATATACTCGAGTGTATATTTTTGTTTTGGTCATTTACTCTCAACTTGTCGATTACTTAAGATAGTTATTATTGTTGTTGGTAAAAGCGAATCCAATCCAATCAGGACAGTCATAAAATGCACCCACTATAGCTCTCTCCTGTCTCTGCATTAGTTTATCTGATTGAAAGTAAACAAAAGAGTAATTAATGTGGCCTGTTTTTAAAATATGTATTAAATGCCAAGTGTAGTGTATGAAGGAGATGCTTTGACAGGCTTTATCTCTACAGCCATCTGAACACAATCAGGCTGGGCTGAAGAAACTTTTACTTCGAAACCAAACGATGAGTTGTTGCGTGAAGCGTTTTTTCCCCTTTGTTTTCTCTTTTGTTTTTGTTTTGCTTTGGTTGTGCGCTCCCCCCCCCCCTATTGTTACTGATTTATTTTAAACTCTTAAAACTATTTCTTTTTCGTGGCTTTTTGCGCCTCAGAACATTTTGAAATAAAATATTTCTTGTGGTTCGTTTGCACTGGGCTTACTCTTAGGGGAATCTGACCCATTTCTCCTGGCAATTGACGGTTTTATGAGACTTATCTCCCCATTAAAAAACAAAACGGGGCATTAAAGTAACAGCCCCGCTGATCAGGTAAAACCGGACCTGCCGAAGTTGTCTGTATGGTTTACAATCATAGTCCTCAGCATGGAATAAAGGGCCAGATTCTGGTCTCTATTATATTGATGGGCGATTTGCCAATGATTTCGGTGTCAGTGGGTGCCGGCCCAACAGGAGCAAAATGTATGATGTCACTAAAGTGCAGAATTTCTCTTCTGAACCAGCAGCTATTAATGTACAGTTCTGGGAAGTTACATTTCAGGGGGAGGAGGTAGTAGCAATCTGAAATGAAGGGCGATCCACGCACGACTTCAAAATTAAGCTTCTTTAAGCTTTTTTTCCTTCAAAAAATGTTAACTGATGTAACCGGAGCAGGGAAAACACTGTAACTCTAGGCGCAACTGTTGTAGGTACCACCGCAGAAAACTCGTAATATGAATTTACAGTTTCTTCTGTGCATCCTTTGTATGTCTGAATTAAAGTCTCCAAAACTACTGAAGGGTGCTACCCAAACCCAAATGCTGATCTCAAACCCTCTTACAAATTACGGCTACTTGCAACGCTTCCTATCCTCTCCACGGGATCCGACTGAAGTATGCTTAAGCAATGTAAGCCACGCTGTAATGATCATACCGAGATATAAAGCCGTTGTGAGGTTAGAGAGAGTAAGTTTTACGGTGAACTTTTCTTTTAATGGTGGCAACCAAACAAACGCCCCTTGTCCTAGCTTGGAAAGGGAGGAGGGGGTGAGCCCGACTGCATGCTGGAATTGCATCTCCCCAAAAGTGCGTGTCTATGTGTGAGCGCGCGTTGAAATAATGTCATCTCCCGCACGGAAAGAGCTGACAAACATGCCCGGTGCAATACTTTTCGGGAACTCGTAAGTGCTCAGGTGCATGGAGGGAAAGGCACCCAGGCCCGAGCTCCGTTCGCCTGCCTAGGGGAGTAATCTCATTTCCCTCGCCGTGAAGGGGTGCGTGAGTAAAGCCAGCAGGACCCGAGCTCTTTCCCCGCTACTTGAATTCTGCCAAGGCTGCGACTGACACACAAAGGTGCCCTCACCATTTTGTTACACGCGCCTTATATTGTAACCGCTTGGTTACGCCCTGCAATGTATTCTCCCCTTTGCAGTTGTTTAAAAGCAAATCACAATCTTAGAAGAGATCTGCTCGAGGAAAAAAAAAAAAGATCCTTTTTTTTTTTTTTCTTTAAATGAAGTCACAGGTGTGGCCTGTGCCACTCCACATCACACTGTAGACAGTGATATATTTATAGGACAGCTATCCGTGGGGGTGGTATGTCTGTCTGCTCTACCTATCTGTACTTACTAATTAAACTAGATCGATTAATTCATTAGCCCGTGTCTATAGATCAATATATAGTATACGTGTCCAGCTGTCACATGCAGGAGGCATGGAAATTACTGGGGCACTCCCCTCGAGTGCCTGCTAGTTCCCTATATATATTTTTAATAAAGTTATCCCTCTGAATTTTAAATGGGGTTTGCTTTGGAAAATGTGCCTGGATTTTAAGACCTCACTGCCTAACACTAGAAAACCGGTCACAAGGGAACTAGCATTAATATTCAGGGTGTGAGCAGCAGATTATTCTCTCTCTCTCTCAAAACACATACACACACACCCTTATCTGCAGATACAGTAGGTCACAGAGCTGAGAGCTGGGCGCCAAGGGCTCCTGTGTTTTGGGTGGTGCGGGGAGGTGCTGAGGGACCGGCTGTGTTTTGTGGAGCAGGATGCGTAGAGATGAAGTGTGTGTGCGGCGTTGAGGGTGCCAGAGGCACTGGTGGCGGGGCTTGGTGTGTGTGCTGTGGGATTAGGCAGCCAAGGCTTTTTGGGTAAATCTGATATCTTTTCTTAGACCAACTCAAATAGTTGGAAAAATACAATTGTGGGTTTTAGGGGAGGTGAAGGCTCCGTGTGTGTTGTGCTGGGCTGTTGTGACAGACACGGGTGGAGGGGAGCCCAGGACCTGGATGTGCTGGGGCTGGCCACTGTCTTGTACACTCCTGTGGTGGGGGCTGTGTGAGTGTGTGCTGGTGCGAGCTGAAAGCGTGTGTGCGTGAGAGTGCGTTGGGGGCTGGGAGTTGGGGGGGAGCTGGAGGTGTTTGTGCGGCAGTGCACCGCCCTCATACAATGGTAACGTAATTATCTAGCTGAAACATTCTCAAACGGCAAAAAGTTGCAAAATAGATCGACCTCCCCGAGATGAGAAGGAGCTGGTTACAGAGGTCTGCAACCATCATCCTTTTTTCAATACATTTTAAACAAGAGGATCTAGTGAGTGATTCCGATTCAATACACATAATCAGTTTGGAAGTCCTATTTCCATTTGAAAACAGGCCTATTTGCAATCATGAGAGCCGGACATGCTGAAAGATACAGCGTGCATTCAGAGCAGAGGGGAGGTGAGAGAATCTGTAGATAAGCACTAAATATTTTCTTCCCGTTCCAGACCCTTTTTTACACGATGCTTTAATCACGATGCCTTTTTAATCTAATATTCCTTTTTGAAAATATGACTTAATTGCTTTGGCAAGCAAGGCTCTGACCTACAGCGAGACTCCCCGGTGGAAAAAGAAAGCAAAAACCCAGAAGAATAGTGATTGAAAAAGCATGTTGATTGTCCTACTAGTCTCTTAGGGTTAACAGTCATTTCATCAAGAGTACACTGGATAAATGATTTTGTGGGAAATGCTAACTTGTTTTTAAAGTCAGGCCTGAAGGAAGAACATTCGCCCAGAGCTATAAATAGGAGGCAGTGAGCGCGCCGGGGAAGTGTGAGAGAGGCGCGGGCGCTGCGGGCGGACCCGGGCCCCGCCGCCCGGGGCTGAGCGCGC
>NW_005841835.1:4750107-4750609 GCF_000455745.1 Alligator sinensis
AGAGTTCGAAAGTTTTGTCACTTGAGTCACCAGCATTGTTTCACGCCCCCCTCCCCCCGCATCTTGTCTCGACCTGGGAGAGGGGAGAGTCCCTCCTGCACCCCGAGGCCCCCCGCCGCCGCCGCTTCTGCCTTCTGGAAATGATTTTTGCTTACTGCTCGAGTGCCAGAAGCTAAGTGAAAGTGAAGAGGCCTCCAGGCCCTCAATAACAATCAGGATTTATTAGAGGAGCGGTGCGGGGAGCTGAGGATCGTCTGCATAGGAACGACGGGGACAATGCGACGCCGCCATCATTCAAAGCCCTCACAAGACGTGAACTTTTCGCATTTTTTCCTCCTTTTTTTTTTTGGACACTGAACATCACCTGCAGCCAGCGGTCCTGGCTCTCAGTGGAGCTCATTACAGCCCTTCGCACCGTGCCCGCGGCTACTTGTGGGGCGGACACGTGCAACCTGCCTAGCAGAACCAGCGCGGCGCGGGCCGGGGCCACACGCCGCTCCCA
>NW_005841835.1:4750786-4775420 GCF_000455745.1 Alligator sinensis
AGACGCTGCTGCCAGCCCCGAGGGGACATCAGCCCCTCCTCCCTCCCTCCCTGCAGGGTCCCGCCCCGGGATGTCCCCGCCGGACGCGCCCCCGCGCAAGGGCAGCGCAGGCGCGAGGCCTGGGGAGGAAGGCGGCCGCCGGGGCCCCGCAGGGAAGCTAAGGCCGGGCAGGGGCTGAAGCCGCCCCTGCGCCCTGCCCAGCCCCGTGGCCCTGCCCCTGGGGAGGATCCAAGGGCTTCGCTGCCCGGGGGCTTTGGAGAGACCCCTGGCACGGCCGGGCCGCTTGCAGCCAGGCTTTCCCGCACGGCACACGATGTCTGGGCGGAGGCTCGCCTCCTGGCGCAGCTGGCGCCGCCCAGGGCGTTTGCCCCGCTCCACATGCCCCAGCGGATGGAGCTGCCCCATTTCCTGGCGGCTCGGGCTGGCATCTCCGACGTTCCCACCAAAGATCGTACTGCCAAAGTGTGTGTGTGGGGCCGGGGAGGTGCCACTCTGCTGCGGGAAAGGCACTTTGCGGGCCAGATACGAGATATCCCAGGCGAGGCACCCACAGTGCTACTCGGGCGAGGAAAGGAGCAGCTGGGTCTCGTCCCGCAGTCCTCGGTTTTGTTTCCTGCGCCGCATGGATCCGTGTCTATTTTTATCTCCTTCCAGTTTCAGTTCACAACTTCTGCACATGATCATTCCCCAAGTGACAGGCCGGTTAAATAGAAGAAAGTGACACCTATTTGCTGTCACACGCCAATCCTGAAACTGTAGGAATTGTTATTGTTAAGGGTTCTGGAAGCATAATACCTGAATGTTTGAGGGTCAAATTTTAAACTAGGTTCTCACAAGAATGGTCAGACTCAGCCTTCAAAGAGAACAGCTTTTGTGTGCCGCGTGTAACATACACTAGTCCGCATTTGTTCACCACAGATAGCACAGCATTTCCTTTTATGAGCACAGCACATTACATACTACCTTGCAATCCATCAACAAGTGCCCTTTATTCAAATGTCAGTGATTGTTCCAAAGGAAATACAGGATCTCATCCTCTAGTCTTCACACAGGCAGTGTTTCCACTTAACCCAAGGGGGGTGTGTTGCTTGGGTAAGACTTCCGGATGGGGCCACATTTACTTACTTTTATGGCGACTTACTGAGAACCGTTTTTTCTCGAAAAGGAATAAGAATCAATCTTAAAAAGAAAAACCCTGAACTTTGAAAATAGGAGGGGATTATAAAAGCTCTCCAGACCAATACAGATTTTTTTTGGAAACAAGGGGTGTGTGCATAAATGGGTGCTTGGGAGATGACATTTTTGTGTGAAATTGTGCGCCTGGTTTAAAAATACAATAGTGATTTATATCAAATCAATGTAAGTTTTGTCCAGAACTATGACTACTTGTAGAGAGGGAAAGAATGAGAGAGCTCTAGGTCTAGGAATGTATTCTGTAGAAATAAAGCTTCTGAAACACGTTGGATATATTTTGCTTTATAGCTTTTGATGGTACAGAGCCAATCCCACTTTCCCATTTGCTGGACTCGGACTTTATTTGTTTTAAAAATCTACTTTTGTGACTTTTTCAAATATTATTGTGGATATTTGCCAAAATACTAATTGACTGATGACTTTCACTAGATAGTTTGACTGCACTGAAGATGCAGGATTTATGGATGCCTTTTAAAATATTTTGTATTTTAAAAAGCCACCATAGTTCTTTAATATTTTTTATTTTTGTTTTCAGTATTTTTTAAGAACAAGGAAAAGATGAATTCCTTTATCCAATGAATACAAACTGAAATACGATAGCATGTTTAGGAATTAAATGAGTAGCTAATCGATAGGTTTTGTTAAATATTTCACATGAAAAATCTGATACCTTTTATATGTACTTGTCCTTAACCTTTAAAAGCAACTGCTGTAAATACAAGATCTGTACTTTCTCTAATACATTTTACTAGTAGCTGGTGACAGAGAACTGATTTCTTTTCTATTAGGCTTTAGCACATCTTTGTTGAAGGCCTGTAGAATGACCAGGGATTAGATTTGCATCTCTTAGACTCCCTGTGTGGTCTTTGTAAGAAGCTTGTAACTGTTAAAAATGACTTGTTAGGAAGCGTGTGGGCTCTCATCTCTTTCCTTTTGACAGAATGATTGTGAAATTCAGATTGTTCCTATAGGCTTTAGCCTGCATATTCCACCTGAACCTTAAGCAATTAGAGCCTAATCTCAATGCAATCATATCTGAGTTAGGGTTTGTTGCATTTTGTTTACTTCAATTAAAAAACTACAGAATATTCTTGAGCATTTTAAAAGTGATATTCTGTTAGGCATTACAGAATGTTTCAAACCCTGAATTTTATAATCATCGCCCTATTATTCAACTGTTTATAGTGCAAACCACTTGTCGAATTCTGTGCACAGAATTTAATAGGAAACAGCAGGAAAGAAAAAACAAGGTGAAACATATTAGGATTCATAGAAAAAATGTATTTTATACTTTCACCACTTCCAAAACAAGCCTTCCAATTTCAGTTCAAAACTTCTGCACATTTCATTATTATAACTAAAGGTTTCTGTTACAAGCTTAAGAAACTGAAACCTCAGTGCAAGTTCACGGGTCTTGTACATCATCCTTAAGAAAGTAAAACAGCCTAAGGACTGGATCTGTGGTTTTCTTTTTTATTAAAATTATTATTATTTTCTGAATCACAGGATCATTTTGTTGTAATTTTCAGATAATACTGCTAAACCAGCCCATTTGTTTCCCCTGTTGTTTATTGATATTGACTAGAAGAAATTATGCAAGTTTATTTTTCTAATGTCAAACATTAAATACATACTTCTGGTCATATTTCAGTTAAAATATATTCACACACATCATGTTTCTGGTGTTCTATTGTCCAATAACTTTTATTTTAGGATACAAAAAAGAGTGGGATGACAAACACCCAAGAACTTTTTGTTCACTCTGGCTATAAGTTCTTTTTTTATGTTCAAGTTCTGGAGACCCTGTGAATGATGCATCTAAATAATAATTGTTAACACAACTAGAATTTTTAAATGGCCTCTGCTCACACCAAAACAGAGCCCTTAAACTGCCAACAGTTCCTAGACCACTGGAGAACTCTTTACTAATTAATGTTGTGAATACAAAACTGATGATTCAAAGACACCTTACTTCTCTTAAACATTGTAATCATTCTGTTGTAGAACTTTGGATTTATTTTCCACTGGTAACATTTATCATTAAGTACTCTGTAGTAAGGGAGCTTTGGGCCCAATCCTGCTTCAGTGAAGTCAGCTAGCAACATTTTCAATGGCTTCAAGGGAAACAGGAAATAGACCTATGACGTTAACGTAAGTTTCTTTTCATCAAAAATTGCTCAGCAGCTATCATTATAAGTATAACATGGCCAGGTTCAGCAATTCTCATTCACTGTTCTCTCTCCTTTTTTTTAGATGAATTACATTGATGATGGCATCGCCTATATTAACTCGAGTTACCCAAAGTTATGAATATTCTAGTTTTTCATATTATTTTCTTTTCCCCTTAGTATTAAAAAAAAACCCAAATGCATTTTTTAGACCCATTTAAGTATCATGAATGAGGCATTTCAGTTTTAGCTGTAGTGTCAGAGAGAAGATAATATGGTTTAAAATGTGTAAAGGACTGATTTGTTGAGCAATCTCTAAACTGACCCAAGAATATTGGATTGATCCCACTGGTAGTAGATCAAAAGACCACATCTGTCTTTTACTCAACAACATTGCTCATAGCTCTTTCACATTTGACCTGAAAAAGTTCTTTCCAGTGGGCACTGGGCCACTCCAGCTTCAAAAATTGTTTCAATGGCTATAAAACAGATATTACTTCGACTATTATTAATTCATCATAGAAATCAAAATACTGCAGAAGTCTTCCAGAATTATTTAAAATATTTTTTTATCTAATTTATTTCTTGGACATAGAATGAGTTGTCATTTGTATTTTTTCTTTTTGGTTCACAATCACAGTTACAATTTTCCCTTATGAATCTTAAACTCACCATGATATCTCTGCAGAATAAACTTCAGCTTTCTCAGGTAATTATGTGTGTGTATCATTTACCTAACAATGTCTATCATACAGTAAGATAACATAGTAAAAGACAAGAATATTCTCACCTGAAAATGATCTCTCCCAAATCTATTGCTTTTTGTTTGAAGAAAGCTACTCTTATTAAAATAGTCTGATGCAAGTAAATGTGCTTTCTTTCTGTAATCCAGAAAGAAGAGACAATTTTTCAGATGAAGCTGCACATTCTACAACTCAATGAGTTTCTTGTCAGGTGTGAATGGGCGTGAGTGAGCAATGGAATTGTAGGATTTTTTTGGGTGCTGGTCCAGATGTCCTTGAATGTGTCCTTCATCTCCTTTGCTTCCCACCCACCATCAGCAATTATTTTTACAATATTTGGAACATTTAAAAGAAATGTACTTATGCACAGAAGGCAAAGCTTTAGCAAAGCAAAAGCTCCACCCTGACAAATAAAGAAGAAAACTTGCAATGGTATAAGTTAATGATTATAAACTTGAATCCAGGAATTAAACACAATTTTAACAGGACATTAAAGCTAGCTGGACAAAGTTAAGGATATCTGTTTTTAAAACTGCAATATTTTAAAAATAAATTATTAGAGATTGTTTTTCCATTATTTACCCAGCTTTGTACGATACATTACCCAAGGAAAGACAGACTGCATAGTTAAGAAACTCACAACAAGAATGCATAGGAATCATTAGGAAACAACACAAATGAAAGAGGGAAGATTTCAAGCTGGATGGAACTTGTGTTGTCAGAGAAATAGTAGCTTTGGTAAGAAAAATAATCCGTTCTTCAAGGATAGTCTGTCCTAGTCCCATTACAGACAAGGCAGTAGTATCATGACCCACATACATAGTTCAGTTTACAGTCTACTATGTGTTCTAGCAGTCCCTCATCCACAGAAGATCATTTTTAAAAAACAGAGAGGAAGAACAGCTCTGTCCTGAAAAGTGAGAGTCATTTTATTGCTGTGTTAGGAGACTAAGTAGTCAAGCAAATACAGGCTACTGGTCAAAGCAGTTTGAGATGCTGTAAGAAGCATGCTGGGAATGAAAATATGTTCTCTGCACTGCATATTTACAGAACAGACTCTAAATTTGATACCAGGAAATCCCAGTATCAAAAAATAACATGCTGGAAAAAAGCAATGCACAATCCCCCCACACCCATAAACAACCCCACAATCCACCCACAAACCCCACACCCCCAAATGGCCCCCACAAGCCCCCCACCCACAAACCCTAGATCACCCCAAATCCTTGCAGAAGCCCCATACCACCCCCACAAACCCTACACCCACCCACAACCCCACAACCCCTCCCACAAAGCCCACCCCCACCCCCCACACTCCTTTCTCCCCAAACCCCACATCTGTCCCATAAATTTCACACCCTGCATGCCCAGCTGCCAGATGGGATGGGACCTGCTGGCAGGAGCCACGACTGCAGAGGCAACTGCCACAATGAAACCCTGCCCCATGGCCACATCAGTGCTGGAACATGCGGCCCCTGCCTGGGTGGGGGCGGGATTGTGACCCCAGGAACCACTTGGGTGTGTGAGGGGCTGGGGGGAGGCATGGAGGTGGCAGCAGGGGTGTGTGAGTAAGAGAGCTAGATGGGAATCAGGGATGGGGAAGTGCTCTGGGTAGGATTGTCCACCAGAGCTGGATGTAGAGCTCCACTCTCCCCCCTAGAGCAGCCTGGATGGGAAGGGGCTTGCCCAGCCCAGTCCCTGAGCACCAGCTGAGGCCTTCCCAGGAGTGACATGGGGATTGCTGCAGCCTGGCTACAGGTGCAGGGAGCAGAACAGCAAGGGCTGGCACTGCTCAGAGCCACAAAGCAGCAGGTGGAACAGCTGCAGCTGGACTTGTGTCCTGGTGCTGGGTTGGAGCTGCTGCCAGGAGGGAAATAGTGGGGGCAGGCAGGGTCTGTGGGTCAGGGATGAGGGGCACTGGCAGGGCTGTAGGTTGTTCATGAGGGGCAAGGGCAGAGGCAGGGCACCAGAATATCAGTGCTGTTCAGCGCCCCACATCCTGGTGAGCAAAGGGGACAGGAGCAGCTCTGATTTTTTTATGATAAAAAACTAAAAGCAAATGCCAAAGTTTACAGATATTTAGAATTTGTTTTATTATGATGATAGAGGCACTGGTAGGCTTCCAAATTGCTTTAAAATTGTAAATATATCAATAAAACATTGCCCAACTGATCTCTTTCTATGTAGTAGCATGTCATTTTAATTGCAGAAGAACACAGATTTTGGGTATTTTAATGAGAGGATTTGGGTATTTTATCACAGAATTTGCTATTTTAAATCAGGGAACATCAGGATCTCTGCTAGTGAGGCAAGTGGTGGGAAGTGGGCAGAGAAGCCTGTCCAGGGCCAGCACTGGGGACCCAGTTGGAGGGCAGATGAGGTGGCTGATCTGGCCATTTGGGGTCGAGAGGACATGCTTCAACAGTTCAAAGTGAGTCACCACAAGGAGCGAGAGCTGCCCAGATGGCAGAGTGGAGACACCAGAAGATATGGCAGAAGTGCTGCCTGAATGCCACCAACTGGGCAGCCATGGCCCCCTGGCAGCTGTCCCAGAGGTGCAGGTGGTCTGCTACAGAGGCCATACCACAGCTTAGGCGGCCATGTTGTCCCTATCTGGGTCTGGCAGGCATGCAGCCATGGGGCTGCAGGTTCCAGAGGACAGATGCTGTTGCAGGTGGCAGCAGTTCACAGCCAGGCAGTATCCCCCATTGCCAGACTGCTGCAGTGCGTAGAGGGTGCAGGGGCCACTCTAGGTTAGGGCTGCTTCAGCAGTTCAGATGGTACAAGGGGCTAGTGTCCCCATATACCAATTGGCTGGGTGTCAGAAACTCCTGCAGGCAAGTAGCCCTAAACTGCTCACCAGGACAGATTCTTATACTGCTCTAGCTCCCCCTGGCTGAAGATCCAGGAGGAGCTGGGCACAATTCACCCAAGTGGCACAATTCACCCCACTCCAAAGTTCATGTTGAGAAACGTGCTGAGGCACAAATTTCCACCAAAAATTTGTGCTGCTGCTGTTTGAGCTGCTGCAAGTGCACATGCCTGTATGTATGGACATGCCCACAAACTGTAAACAAGGGTTTTCTTAGTTATTTAGGAGTCAGCAGTAATGACACTTGTTCTTTCTATCAAGGATTGATTTTTGGTACCTCTGGAGTGGAGGGAAGAATTCAGACTAAGGACTATGGGATCAAAAACATATCCACTGATTAAGCCTGAGGATGGGATTTTGAATGGTGCTCTGGACTGGCTTAACTTTGCACCTACTGAAGTCAATGGTAAACCTCCCACTGCAACAGTTTAGCCAACAACTCTTCCTCCAGGTATAGAACTGCAGGATAAATCTGGGATGAGAACAGATCTAAACACTGCAAACTTTATTAGATTGTAAGATATAGAAATCTTAAGACAAATTTTCTAGACAATACATTCTAGACAGTACTTCAACCTGCTTCATATGATTTGGCAGTCTTTCCAGCTACAGGATGCTTGGGACTTAGATATCTTTCAGCCCAGCCAAACAGAAGCAGACATACCAAGGTTATTGCTTTTTTCAATAAACTACTGCTCCTTGGTCCACTCTGTTTGTCTAATATGAAGCCTAACCAATGTATTGCTTTTACTAGTGTGGGGATATACATTTGCTGCAGGGAATTTCATATGAAAACTGAAGTTGTTTGTATTAGGTAACAGCCCAAGAACAAAAATGTTCCAATTTGTTTTCTGTTTCTCTCCTTTCTCTTCAGAGAAGCTATATCCAGATTTCAAAGCTTCCTTCATAGGACTTAAATTGAAGAGGAGGCATGCTCGGCCAATAAGTATTATAGAAACACGTTTTTTATCACTGACTTTCCAAAGCACAGCCATAGGATTTCACTATCTTTTCTTCTAAGGTCATCTGTAAAGTGCTATAAAATGGACTGATATTCCTATATGTATTTTTTACTTTAATATAGTTAAAATGCACGTAAGGGAAAGGTAGTAGTAACTCATTCCAATTCCCCTACTCTCTTAGAATTTGGCAGCACAAGCAAGAGGACAGGAAGAATACTGGAATCCTGACATGTCTCCGCATTAGGGTTTTATTAACCATGGAATGTTAAAAGTGAGAAAGCCCATGCTTCTAAATATTCTTTCCCAAATATATGGAAATATATACACATTTACAATTTATTCTTTGTAAATAGTAGCAGATGTACAGCAGCCTGAACTCAAGAGAGCAAACAAGGACTTCTTGTTAGTTCAGGTGGGCTACCACTGTTGTTTTGTCCATCTGGACCAGGATTTGGTCAGAGAAGACTTATCCTAGGTGCAACCAGCACTCTTTGTATGTCCTTTAGTTTTAGAAGGATGATGTGGAGCTTTGGTTTTAATAATTTTTTTCCAAAACTGTGTGTTATCCTATATAAATACCTTTGTCAGACAGCTTTATATCTGTGGTTAATACCACCAGCTGGAGACTGCATAATCAGTTTGACTTCTTGGGCAACTCTAACTATGATGCAGCCTCTCCAGGAACAATATCCAATGGGTTCTGTATTTTTCAGGAAATAGTGAAGTGTTCTGGTCATGAAGGCCAGAACACCTGAATGGCCATGGTCTCTTGATAGGACACCTGAATGACAAGTGATTAGAGACATCTTGGTGAAAATAATAGCAATGAAGACTTTTGGGTGTCCTACAGCTTGCTTCACTTTGACTGTTCTTGCTTGGGATCGGGGAGCTGTGTCAGGAAGGTATGTCCCTAGTGGACTGTTTGTTGATATAGAAGAACTTCAAGTAGTCATTATACCCACATGGACTAGAGTAATAGCAAGATGCTATCAGGGCATTCTGAGTCTAGGGACAGACATTCAAAAAGCCTGAGCCTGAATTGATTCAGTCTTTGTAGGTTAGTCTGACCTGGCTAGGCTAAATCACTTTGTAACTGCACAGACATCCTAGAAATGCAGACACATGCCTGCAGTGGCTCAGATTAGAAGCTGGGGGCGGGGGGGCGCTAGAGCAGCCCTCCCTTCCCATCTACAGTACTGAGCAGAGGCGGGTATACCCAGGCCCCAGCAGGACTGGGAACACCAGGATCTCTGCTAGTGATTAGGGAGGGGTTCCCTCCCCACCTCTTCTGATCAGCCTAGCAGGGAATTGATAATATCATGTTTATCACCCCTAACTCAGTGTTTATCAGCCCATTAAGAAAACAACAGAGGGACGTTACCAGCTACCTGTCAATTCTGCCTTTGTCCCGTCTGTCACAGCACAGACCGCAGCTAGCATGTGGTCTGCTAGCTAATGCTGAGAGGTGGCTGTGTAAGGCAGAAGGGACAGGGATCCCTGTTTAGCACAGAGTAGGGAGGTAAGGGAGGGAGCAGGGGGAAGGCAGGCAGATGCCTGCAGTCTCTGCAGAGCTGCAGCCAGGGAGCAGAGGAGAGGGGCCAGCCTTGCTGTGGAGCAGAGAGACCTGCATAGGCAAGAGAGCATGCCAGGATGCTGGGGGAGTCTGGTTTAACTTAAACCAGCAAGGGGTCTGGGACAGGCATTGCATAAACCAGTTTGACCCAAATCAGTTAAGTCTGATACTACATTCAACCAGGTTTCTCTCAAACCGGTTTCAGCCATTTTCAAACTGGTTTATGTACACCTAACATCTGTTATGTTACAGGTTTAAACCAATTTCTGATCATTTAAACCAGTTTATGTGTAATGTCTGAAAGTCCCTTCCCCCAAAACTAGTTAATTCATTGAAGAGAAGACACATGGGGGTAATGAAAATGGGCAGAAACCATCTTGCAAATTTATAGAAGTTGGGAAATACATCTTCAAAGCAATGACTATGTTAATAAACAGGTCACACAGAAACTGAAAGGTCCAATCAAACCAGTCATCCATATGGCCCAGTATCCTTCTTAATAATGGTTTGTGCCTAATTCTTCACAGAAATGTACAAGAACCCGCATAGATAATTACCGAATAACCTGCCCAGAATAGAAGTCAAATGTCAAATTCCTTTTGTCAAGCTCATTCATTTTTTGGTGCCAGTGAAATCTGGTGTCAATGATTCTATGATTTAATTGGGTACAACTGTTTTGCAGCCCACTTTGTGTTAGCAGCAGTATAAAGTACTGGTCCCAGAAAAGCTTATTTTCAAGAAAGATAGTAAAAAGAGGCCACTGTTTTCAATGTGACTAATTCTATCTGAAGTGACTCTGCCTTAAATTCTACAGTCTGTACTCTCCAGTCCCCACTTTTCTACTCAAAACTCTTTAAAATAAAACTATTTTAAAAACAAAGTTTGAAAAATGCATATTCCTTTCTGAATGCAAATGTAACCATGGGAAGAGAAAAGTCATTTAGTTTCTAGGAAGGTTTCAGTATTTTGAAATATGATCAGGAAAAAATGACCAATTCCAGCTGCCCTGAAGCTGAATATCTTTGAAATTTTGGGGTCCTTTGTCCAAGGTAGTCTGCTTGGAGGACTGTCCCAGAGCTATGGGAATTGAGAATAGTGAAAGCTGCTGAGGTGCCAGAAGCCTAAAAGCCAAAACTCCAAAGATTTCCAAGCCTTTCAGTTGCTTATCAACTCCCCATGCAGGCTGCTGAGGAACCAGGCAGTTGAGATAGCAGGAAACAAGGCAAAGGTCTTGGGTTCAATCAGATCTTCCTCAAAATCAAACTGTTAATACAAAATATTACAATTTTGATGAATCGGCTAATTCTGCCAAAAAATGTGTTGCTGGAACTTTTCTGGCCAGCCATGCATTTCTTGCTTTTTGACTAGTAGCTTTTTAAAATCTGAATATGCTATACAGAATAGTCTGGGCTGGGAACACAGGACAGAAGTAACCATGGCATTGGGAAGGTATACAAATTGGGAAGGTATTTTTTTGAAACTGCGGTTGTTCACTTTCATGGTAGACTGCTTTCCCTTACTGATGGTAGGCACCTAGGTGTCATGATGCTGGGTTTGTTATAAAAACATGGAAGGAGATTTCAAATGGAATGTATGAAATCATTTTAAGGGATGCAGCAGAGGTATGAAAGGAAGATATCAATTAAATGGACTTCAAGCCATAATTTTTATATACTGTTGAGTTATGCATTTATATGAACAGCCAACAGTGCCAACATTTGGGTTGTAGAAAAGAGACTTTCAAAGACTTTCTTACTCTGCACCCTGTGTCCCCATTTGTCCCAGTGAAAAATAACTGTATAACACTATCATAAAAATGCAAGGCAGAAAATAAGGCAGGGAAGCACCTTAAGGCATGTCCAGGTGAATGCAGATGTTTGTTTCCCCGGGGGCAAATAGCAGTGGCACACCTTGTGCCACTGATATTTGTCCCCAGGGAATGCCCCTGCCACACGTGCTCTGGTGTGTGTCAGGTTACCCTGTATTGTACTGCATGTGTCAGGTACCCTGGTGAACTATGCTGACCCCAGCAGCTTTACATGGGGTCCTGGTGGCCTCACAGGGCTACAGTTGCAGGAGGAAGCCTGGCCAGCAGTGGAGTGTGGCACCAGTTTTGGGTTGCATGTGCTGCCGCCACATGCACCACCTCACTTTTTTTCAGTGTGGGTTTTTTTGACTCCAGGATCTCCCAGGGCCAAACAGCGCCCCCTACCTCCCCCCGAGTGTGGCTCCAGTTTTGGGTGGCATGTGCTGCCACCACGTGCACCACCCCACTTTTTTTCAGTGTGGGTTTGTTTGACCCCAGGATCTCCCAGGGCCAAACTGCCCCCCAGCAAAATAGCAGCACATGGAACGCTTGCATGTGCAGTGTGTGGATCTGCAGATAAGTCTGTGGTGCCGCATACCGCACATCCATGCTCGTTTGGATGTGGCCTTAGAGGTTAACTCATTCAGAAAAGCATAAGTTTTCATAAGCAACAGCCAACTTCATTAGCTGCATCTGACTGATAATGCTTACGCCTTTCTGAGTTAGTCTCTAGGATGCCACCTGTCCTACCATCTGCCTGACTTTAGACTAACATGGCTAACTACCTCTCTCTGTAAAAATGTAAGTGAATGCATCATTTTGATCTAGTTCTCCAACAGTCGGCTATACCTAGGATACTGGATACAGTTAATGACTGAGCCCAAAGTGTAACATACTCTATTCTTTATGTCACCTCTGCATTTGGTTCACAATTTTTATGCTATCTTGCTGTAAAGAAAAATGTAATATAGAATTTAGCCTATATGACACAATCAGCATCACAATGGAAAATATAAAACCTACAGAATTCACTACTGTAACAAAAATACTGTATTTCTTTTAAACAATATGCATGTATTAACAATCATTCACTTATCAGTTCAGGAAAAGTACTTTACCACAGTTTAGGAAGATCATCCAATTATGTAAAAAATAAGACTTCAGTTGAAAAGTGTGAACCAAAAATCATTGCTGCTAGTTCATTATCAGTGTTAAGGAAAGCCTGAGTTATTTATTTGGAGGATGGGAGGCAGGGCAGGATTACAGAAAACTATTCAAATGCTCAAGTGTAAAACACCCCCCAAACAATGCCATTGCCTGGACTGTAAATCTGTACCAAATCTGGCACTGAAACTTGTAAGTTATGAAAAGTAAGGTAGACTGGGATCCACTCTGCTTGGAGAATCTTCTGTAGTAGAAATGTGACTTAACTATATTTACTTGTCTTGCTCCAATGGCAAAGGGACAGACATTACACATAAACTGATTTAAGTGATCAGAAACTGATTTAAACCTGTAACAGAACAGATGTTCACTGTACATAAGCCAGTTTGAAAATGGCTGAAACCAGCTTGAGATAAACCTGGCTGAATGTAGTATCAGACTTAACTGATTTGGGTCAAACCGGTTTGTGCAATGTCTGTCCCAGACCCCCTGTTGGTTTAAGTTAAACCAGACTCCCCCAGCATCCCGGCATGCTCTCTGGGCTGTGCGGGGCTCTCTGCTCCACAGCAGGGCTGGCCCCTCCCATCTGCTTCCTGGCTGGAGCTCCAGAAGAGACTTGCAGGCACAGCAGGGTCTGTTGGCTTCCCTGAACCCCCTCCCCCCACCACTTGCTGCCTAAGCAGACATCCCTTCCTCCTCTCTCCCACAGTACACTGTAGCCAGCATGTGCTATGCTAGCTAATGCTGCGTAAGGAAGATAGAACAGTGTCTGCTTAGGGCTTTTTGGTGGTAATCAACAGCTCAGCTGGTAATGTCCCTGCATTCCTTTCTTTGGACAAAACTGTTTAAGAAGAGCTTGTAATGAGTGAGGCTTTGTTTTCTAATGGGGTGTTAAATGCTGATTACAGAGCTGATAAATGCTCTGTTATCAAGGGCGGGGGCGGAGTCCCTTCTGAATCACAGTGTCCTACCAGGGCCTGGCCATCCCCCCTCAGCTCAGCCTCATAGAACGGAAGGGAGGGCTGCTCTAGCACATCCCAGTTTCTAGCCTGAGCTACTGCAGGCATGTGCCTGCATTTCTGGAATGTCTGGGCAGTTACAAAGTGATTTAGCCTAGCGAGGTCATACTAACTGTCAAAGATTGAATCAGTTCAGGCTCAGGCTTCTTGAATGTCTGTCCCTAGCCAAAGAGGGGACTTAAAGCTTCTCTAAGTATGGGAAATTCCTGAAAGGTATAAAAGTGAGCCTAGTCAGAGCATTCTGCATGATAGCAATCCAATGGGGTATTGGTACTAGAAGGCTATTATAAAGCTGTGCATTTTACAGCAGCCTCAAAACTGCTCTAAACTGTGGCAGCTCTGAACTAGCCATAACGGATAGAAAGTTGATGGATAATAGCATTTTTGTCCTCATCTGCTCAAGTATACTAAGCACTGCTGTAGTGCACCTGAGGATCTAGCATTCTATTTCCAGATCCTTCAGAGTTGTCATCAGTTCCTTTTTTCTAAAGCGGCAGTATATGCTTTTGATAATTTCTATTTTGACCAGGAGTATAATAATATTAATATTGGTCTGGGTAGTAGATGTATATTTTGGAAGACTAGAGGTATCCAAATGAAGCACCAGGTTCTAAACTATATTTCCATAATGTAAGGAATAAAGTTATTGCCATATAATTTAACTCACACGTAGGAACAATAAGACCTCCACGATTTGCATAGATACATTCTTTTCTCCTAAATGATGCCTATAAAAATGACTTCACTTCATTTACTGGAAATGTAACTGACCACTGCCCTCTGCTTTGCTCCCTCCTGTACATTCCATTTCTATCCCCATCAAGCAGCAAAATACAATTTTTGATTTTTCTTAAAGAATAATTTTTAAAGGCTTTTCCATCATGTATTATCAATGCAATTATGCTACAGTGATGAACTATAGCTAAAACAGAAGGCAATGACTTTGAAGATGAACAAACCATTGCATCATTTGTCTAGCAGCCTAGGTCCTTTCTGAGTAGAAAGAACCATAGCATTTTAAATAAATGTTCACCAACAGTCACTAAAAGAGCTCATGGGATCTAGTCATTCACAGTTGCCACCTCCAACATGCCTCTTCTTGTTCCAAGCCTAACCTTTGTGCTAAGGGCTGCAGGGAAGAAGTGGAGGAGGAGGACAGACGAACAACCTCTTCTGGTTTTGTATGCCATATATGTGATGCAAAAGAAACTGATTGGGGCAAAGAACCTGCCCACAGACTGTTGCAATGAACAATTAATACAACTGATAAAAGGGCTTTCTTAAAATCATCCACAGTAAACTGGGCATGGAGTGCCCCGAAGATTAAAAGGAAATATGTTTTCATATTTGCTATTATGTATCTTCTGGAATCAAACTGCTTTTCTCATTTATATCTCTCTCATTGGTGCAATTCATCCTGGATATGATTTTTCAAACAGTAACAGGAAACTGGTCTCAGATCCCTTTACGGGAAACTACTGAGGTTTCTTTTGGGTACTTTCAAATGGGAGAGCTGTGCTCTGATTCAAAGTATTTCAAAGCAGAGCATTTCCAGACTTACATAAACTTGGAGATAACTAGCATAGGGATGTCAAACACTCTGTGAGATACCCCGCCTTCTGCCTGACTTCAGATTAACAGGGGTAACTAGTCCTCTCTGTGAATTTATGCAGTCCACATGATGTATTCAGATTGTACAGAATCTACCCTGATATTTGAAACATGAGGATATTTCTAGCTGTCTTGGCTGTGAAGAAAAACTTCCAAAGGGCACTGAGAATAAACCTATGATTCAAGCTCCCTTTGACAGGGAGCCTGAATCAATGTGATTAAGGGAAACGTGAGCTTCACTGCACTTCTTAATCTCATTACAGTGTTAACTCTGAAGCTTGATGACACCTCAATGCCAACATTAGCTATTTTGCTGCCAATATTTTAGCAGAAATAAGGGGAACAGGGCAGGCATGAAATGTGCAGGAAGAGATAGTGAGAGCAGGGAAATACTGCAGAAAATGAAATGAAGAGTGAAAAACAAAGGAAGCACACAAAGGAGCACAGAAACACACACAAAGACAGGGAAAGGGGAGCCAAACAGAAAAGCACATGGAGAAAGAAAAGGAACAAACTGGCAGACGTAATGGTGGTCATAAAGGACAGAATCTTTTCTTGCTGAATGATGTTGAAGGCAGCAACGATATATAAAATATAATAATTAAATGTTTAGCAACTGAATAAAGTCCACATTCTACCCATGAAAACTTCCCATTAACATTTGTGGGCATTCTTCAGTTGATGTAGTTCTAGAGGATTCTGAACCTTAGACTAACACTCTGGCCCATTGATGGTGCTTGAAAATAAAATTCTTCTCTTTGTACCGTATGTTTGTGATTTGCCAGTCACACTTAAAACCAGTCCCCTAACACCCTCCAAAATTAGGTGTAAAAGGAAGCAAATGTAAGTAGAAATTCATATTACTCATATCACAACAGCAGAGAGAGGCACTGTACCTAAACAGAGTAAGAATCAGCCCCAGACCTAATAAGACAAAGAGGGAGAAAAGGAATATCACTGTTTCTCTTTTACATGAGAAACTGAATCCAAAAGAATGAACAACTTGCTCAAGGTATCACAGGAAGTCTGTAGCACAGGGAGTCTGTAGTGACTCTCAACCAGGGTGCTACAGCACCACACAGTGTTAGTAGTGTTAGGTTTACAGACATGATTCATAAGATAAACCACCAGAGATTTCAAATAGAAGTCCATACTTATGGTCTTGCTGAGTTTACAATAGAAAAACTGTTCTATTATTTTTCTGTAGTCAACAAAAGAGTGAAAACTAAGAGCTGGCATTTTCCAAGGGGTGCCTCAAGTCTATACAGGGGTACATCAATTCTACCCAGGGGTGCCTTGAGTCTAAAAAGTTTGAGAATCACTGCTGTAGCATGACTAGAAAATGAACTCATATCTCTAGAGTCTGCAGCTAACAACTTAATCATAAGACTACCCCTTCTTCTCCTGGATCTGAAAGCTTGAGAAGTAGAAGCAGCAAACAAAACAAAAAAATAGCACGCTCCCATTGACCCTGACCCTGACGAGGCCTCTCAGTTCCAACTTCACTTTATGGGGGCGCATAACTGCACAAGGTTTTGGAGTATATCATGGTTGGCTGAGAGGGCATGACTATGGAGGGAGGGGGTGGGTCAGGGAGCAGACAGGTTCTACATATCATAGTATTTGAGCTTAGTCCTGATTCTTCTCACAATACATCAGATCACAGACTCTTTTGTGAATTTTCGGCCTTTTTGTGATTCCTTAGTTGGGTTTAATTTTGGGTTTTGTATTGGAATACCAAACAAGCCATGTGGACATTTTTATCTGTGTGTAGAATTTGGTGATGGTTTTTGTAGAATGCTGATATGCTTACCTATTTTGTGTACAAGCTGGGGAAGTATATGGCCCACATGGAACTTAATATAACAGCAGAGAGTGAGATATAATGACAGTATATGATACAGATGCAAAGTCTGATGCAACTTCTATTGCACTGAATGGAAGCATTATGCAATTGATGACTCCTATTTTATCCCTCTGTGATGCAGAAGCTGAACTATTATTATATTTTAAGTCTTCAGAAGTCTTCAGAAGTCCCATTACTGTTCTGCCTGCTGTTTTTAAATGAATGTCTTACCTCTTAGCTTCTTACAGATTTTATTTGTGAGACTAAAGGTACTTTTCAGCAAAAATAAAACTGCAGTTTTGAAACAAGGATAAAAATTGTAGCAAAGGGTACATACATTTGCAGCTGGCATTTGTGCAAACATCAGTGATCCCTTGTATACTGGATTGAAAACATGTATCCTTTTCAATCATATTATTTAATGCTGTTTTTTCTTAAAGCATGTGTGTGTGTATGTGCATCTCCCTTTTCTGTGTGTGTGTGCGTGCATGCATGCTTTAGAAAAAGTCACATAAAATATGATTGAAAAAAGCAGCATTACTATAACCAGTGTAGGTTTTATAGCTGTTCTCATCTTTCTCCTTTCTAAGCTAAATTTCATATACCAGGATAGCTAAGACATCTAACTCCAAATTAATAGTGTTTTAGAATTCATTGCACTGACCCTTTTCTGGGTATTGGAGTTCAACAATGGGACAAAAATGTAAATCGTAAGATTTTGTGTACTTCACATCAGGCATTAAAACAATCTGACTTACAGAGTGAAAAAATACCTGTCTCTAAAGCACAATGATATTCTAACTCTCAGCACTTTGGATTTATATATATCTACTTAAACAATCAGTCCTGTGTTTTATATATAAGTATACATTTCTGATTCAAATTTTGCTTATCATGGGAGAAGAAAGAAAAATTTCACTATAGAGTCTGCTTTATTATTTTTTAAAATACAAACATAAACCTTCGCTCTGATGCATAGCTTCTAAAAAGGAATGCAACTGTGGTTTAGAAAAGCAGTCATAAACTATAGCATGTGCAAGGTACTTATAAAGACATAACAGTACAGTTAATTTAACCAATTATACTTTCTGTGTAAACACACATTATAATATATTCTTTAAAAATATCAAAGTAACATTTCCAGGAATTTTTAAAGAATAAAAGGTTAAAAATTAGTACTGATATTGAATTGATATTGAATTAATTTGTTTTTTAGCAAAAATCTATTGAAAAGAAAAATAAAAGGCATTGTGTACTGTGTCCCTGCTTAAACCTGAGAACAACACTGGAGCGTTGCAGTTAATTAGCTCCAGTCAACACTGGATGCTTTACAACATTTTTCACATCAATGCTTCATCTGAGCTTTAGAGTAAACATTTCCCACACACTTGGTACAGAAATGAACTAGAATATATATAGTTTAGTCATTCAAAATATGGAGGTATTTCAGCTAATCTTTCCATCAATCAGTTAAAAGAGAATTTAAATCATTTCCATAAAAACAGATTAAAACCAGTGAGCAGTGTCGTCTGTAATCCTAATTGTTTAGCATTTTGTGGGTTAATGGCTATTCTTAGTCATCAAACCATATTTATTGCTGTGAAAAAAAATCTTTAATCTTTATTTTATTTATCGTAATTTTCATGTACTTTTGTTATTTAGTGTGCAAGATAGCTGTCTTTCTGCTCTGTGAAGTCATCATGTAAAATGCTCCATTTAATGCATTATAAATAATGAAGTGCTACATTATAATAATTATTTTCATATTAACTGAATGTTGAGCTAAGTTAACTATATTAAACATCTACACTTTGCTTAATGCCTTTAAATAGTGTCTGATTCTCTCTTCCTATTTCAACTTTCAACCAATGTTCTGGTCCAGGGAGACAGCAAAGTGTATTTGTTATGGTTTTAGGCAAAGCCAGTTACTTTCTGCATCATATACTTGAGAAGCATATGTACAATTTATGTTTCGTAGACATTGCTGAATAGAAAAGATCCAGGATATGTCTTCGTGTTCCAGTTCAGCAGTGCAATGATCTAAGAAGTAGGTTTTTAACAGCCAATTACAATTAGATTCCATGGATAAGATAAAAAGCTGGCTGATAATTTAATATAAAATAATTTAGCAAAAAAGATAATATTTGGCTTTAAAGTGTATTTATTTAAAATTTCTGGAGTGCCCTTTTTACTATTCAGTGTGGAAAAATAATTTGTACATATCTGTAAATGTATAAAACTTATAGAAAAAACCCAGTGCTACTAGTCTCAGATTGTTTTTAAAGCAAAAAACTACAGGATCCTCTAAACAAAAATCCTCTGCCCCCAAAAACATGCTTAGAGGGAATACCTTTCTTCTGTTACTTTTTAAAAAAAACGACATCATATTTCTCTTGGTCTAAGGTAAGTGCTCCTTTACCGTCTGCTCACTGATTACTGCTCTATATTTTGTGACAGTACAATAAATGATGCCAGAAAGTCTCTTTAGTTGTAAATGTACCGAACCAACATGAGCAGGGCCAACTTTATTGCAAAAGTGAATGGAGTTTGGGGATGGGTTTAATTAGGAGGAGGGAGTGTAAGGGCTTCTGCTTTAAGAGGCAAAGCACTTTGTATCATGAGTTTTGCTTTTTGGAGGGAAAAAAACAACCTTACAATAAAACCAGAATAGAGCACATTTTAATGGTTGTTCCTTAGTGAATGTAAAATTTCAATTTGTATTTAAGCAAATTATTGTGTGAACTCTGACAGTTAATATACTGAAATACTATTCTGTTGTAATATCTTGCTCTATCACTAGAGACCGTATGCTTTGAGGCTAATTATTTAATGTTCCAGTTTAAGGAGATATCCATAACTGACCATTAAACAATTGTCCTATTCGTATTTATATGAATGTGATATTTTGTGCCTTTAAGATTCAAATATTCAAAACACTGAGTTCAATTTTATTTATTAGCGCTTAGGTAAAAATTATAGTGCCAACACTAGTTTTTGCAAAGCAAAATGTAGATCTATTAATGACAACTCTGATTATTAAAATACTCACACATTTTGCCTTTGTAATTACTGTTTCTAAAGGCAAGTGTTCTACCAAGAAAAAATACAAATGATTCAGGTAAATATATTTCCGTTTTGTAGATAGGCATATTTAACTTACAAAGGTATGAATTAATGTTCTTAAAATGAAACAACTGAAATCAGAATCCGTAAGCCATACTGTTTAGTCAATTTTTAAACACGCATATCAAATCAAATCAATGTTCTTATTTCTAACATGCCAAATTATCTTCTCAGTTATACTGATGGAATTGGAACAGAATTTGATCCAATGTGTATAATTTTAAAGCAGAACTATTATATAACATATATACACACACACACACACACACACACACACTAACACATTAACAGGCAGGTAATATGCATTATATAATATATTTCCATGTAGAAAATATTTTTAAACATTTTTAATTTTTCTAAAGCTACCTGACCAATACTGCAATTCTTGCTCAGACACAATTGCCACTGCAGTCTTCCCAGATTTTTGCCTAAGTAAGGAGAAGAGTAATTGACTATTTTATATTGAGCACAATGCTCTGTTCACTTAATATAAGTTTTATGTCAACATAACTCCACTGACATCAGTTGAATTATTCTTGATATACAGTGATAAGAGGGAAGAATAAGATCCATTATGTTATGTATTTTCTTTACGTATCTTAAATACTGTTGTGATTATTTAAAACAAATTACAGAAGTCTCACAGAAATGTATCTATAGTTTGGTGAAATCTCTCCCTTTTTATTCTATTTTTCTCCTTTGTGGGTTATTTAATTTAACAGAACCAGTAAAAACAACAGAAGCCACAAATCAGGAGAAGGATAAGAAACAAAAGACAGTTGCAGGAAAGTATGTTTTTTCCATTAATGGCTAAGCAAGCAGGCATTAGAGCACAAAAGGCAGCAGTATGGGGGAGAAGGAGACTCACAGAATAGCAAAAGTCAGAATGAAATAAATGAGAAATATTAAATCATTCTCCTTCAGCTTTCACATTAATATAAAGAAAATTGCTTTTGTTAAATATGCTGCATGTGATTATCAAGAGACACATTTTCTCCTAAGCATCTATGAATAAAACATGCATTTGAATGTTAGGTAAACAAACAATAAATGAATGGATTTAATTGTGACAAAATATCATTATATTTAGAAAACTTATACAACCATGGGCCTAATCTGGGAATTTTTACTCAGGCAAAATGGCAATGTACATAAATAGGAGTTTTGGCTGAGTAAAGAGTGCAACATTGTGTACAAAATTTATACCTGGAATTCACAGCTAAAAGACCTTTATTTAGGTCAAACTAGTATAACTCACTTTGGCATTTTCTTAAAAAAAGCAACTTGTTTTGTCATAGCAAATTATTTCCCTTTCCGGGAAGAAGCATCTCTTTTAGATCTCTATTTGACAACAATTAGCATCTAAAAAACAAAAGCGATTTCTAATGCAAGTGACTAAAAAGATGGAGATCTAAAAAGAAAGAGCTGATTAAATACAAACAATATTTACTTTACTTGAACAAATTATACTTATTAGTTAAAGAGTATGTGGTAAAAGAGGCCAGTTTCTGCTTGTTTGGCCAACTGCCCTTAATAAGACTACTTGCAGAATTTTAACTAAATGTGTAGTGCCAATTCCCTCCTTGGAAAAAACTTCTGCATTGTGCCAGATGCAAAATCTTGTAGAGTTACTCTAGATTGTCCTGTAGGGGCACATCCCCATAAGCATGCACGTGAAGAGGCCCAGTTTCCTGCGGGACAAAAGACAGCAGCACATATATGCAATGCAATGGCAAGGAAGTTTGGTGCCTGGGTCAAAGCCCACAGTGGCAGCCTGCTCTCACCCCGTGCACAGATCTGGGGGGGCACCCCCCACCCCAATGTTTGCCCGGGAGCGCGCACAGCAGCGGGAGCCACTCTCCCCCCAAATGAGCTGCGCACAGCTCCATCCCACGCTGCACCTCAGTTGGGCAGTGTTTGTTGGCACCCCTTCGCTTCAGTGCTCAGGGCAGTCTTCCCACTCACCCTCCCATTGCTATGGTGCTGTATGTTTGCAGCAGCAGCAGTACATTTGTCCCTGGGCACATTTCTGCATGCACGCTCTGGTGCATGGCAAATAGACCTGAGTGAGGAAGAGGGTGCTGGGGCCAGCACCTGTGCTGATACAAGCAGCCTCTCCTAGGCTTCTGGGGCCTCCTGGGTCAGCAGCACTGAGCCAGCGACTTCGAGCCTGGCCAACAACCAGAGCATGGCTCTGCCAGGCCAGGCTCTGGTTTTCTGTGGTGCATGCTACTGTGGCATGCACCGTGCCATTTTTTTTCAGCAGCAGGTTGGTTTTTTTACACTGAAACCTCCTGGTGTCAAAAAACCCCCCAGCATGCTGCAAACTATAGCATGGTGAACTCCGTGGGGCATGTATGCCATATGTGGTTTGCGGTGCCTCAAGTGGGTTTGAAGTGCTGCAAACTACGTGTGCACTTGTGGGGACACACCTTAAAGGTTTATCTCCGAAGTCTGAAATGACCAGTGGGGTTCAGAACCTAAAGCACATGTATTGTAGGGATTCCACTGGAGGGCAAAGGTCATCTGCAGAGAGGCGCCTATATACTGTCTTTGACTGGTAATAGGAGAATGTGCATTTCATTTCTTCTTGTATGGATCCTCAACAATATGCAAGACCCTTTAAGTGCTGCATGATGCAAGTGGTACTATAGAGATGGCTGACTCCCTGTGTTTGTCCCTAAAACTCCCTGTCTGTATATTGATCCAGACTGGGAAAAGACACAATCTGGCTTTTAGTATATATTGAAGGCCTGGTCTCACTGCCATTGAATCCAACTGGAATACAATTGGGCCCTAATGCATCTGGAACATAATAATGTATAATTAGCTGTATCAGAAAATTGGCCATAACTCTTTCATTAAGATGAAATTTTACTTGGTAAAATATGAATGAGGAAAGGCATTTAAATCAGAAAAATAAAGTGACTAAATGATTCTCTTCTGTTGTTATTTTTATAATATACCATAGTTAAACAGACAATGGCATGAAGAACTCTCTTTAGGTGATATCACTTAATTATGCAAAGCATCCTAATCAGATCCTCCTCCAATTGTAATGACTGTAGGGAGTCAAGTGCATTACTCTATCAGAACAGCCAGCTGCAGTGATGTATTGATATTTATATTTTTAAATTATGATATAAATGTAGAGAGGACACAAGTGGTAAGAAGGAAAAGGTACATCAATTATGTTCTGTTATTTCAGAACAGCTTATCAAAGTTATACATAGAATTTTTAACCTCTTTACTAAAAAAATGGCAAGATCAGTACTTGGATGCCTGCAACTAGACTGTATCTTCAGTGACAGAAGAGAAAGCCATGGTACATGAGACTTCCCCATATGTGGCCCTGTTCAGGGACCACACACAATCCCAGTCTTTGTGCTCCCTGTATACATTAATCTAGCTTGCCTATCATTGCTATACTATCCAGGGAAAATGGGAGAGGGAAGTATGGCAAGAGAGTGTAGACATAGTCTCTCCTCAGTTCAGAAGAAATGTTGTGTATGGGTGATATAGAAACCTTCTCCTGCTTCTCCCTGTACATTTATCTGTTTGGCTGATAATTACTTTAAGTTATAGCCATAACATTCCATTCCTTCCACAGAGAAGGTGATTCCAGCTTGCAGTGAGTGACATTCACCAGTGCAGAGAGAACTAATGGAAGGTCTATCTATATACCACTTACCACATGAGACCTCAAAATAAAGCTTAGGTGTGATTTAAATGGTGAGTATGCCTTGTGCTGTCTTCTGGGATGGATAAACATGTACTGGATATTACATTGCATTTGTTCTTTTCCAGTGTAAAGTCCCATTGTCCTCAAAAAAATTCCTGCACATAGAACAAGCATAGTATACGGCCCACTAGTGTGAGTTTCAAATGAAGCAGCTTCTTCCAGTGCTCTAACAGGGTGAATACACACTGTCTGGGGGTATGCCTGTACTGCAAACTCACTCTGCCAGGCAGTGGCATCCTCAAGATTTTAAACAAAGATTTTAAAATAAACTTTGCCAGTGTTGCCTTGGACATCTCCGAAACTGTCCCTAATGTTCATAATATCAGCACCCAAACTAAACTTTTCATCTACCAGGCTGTTGTCATCCCTACCCTGTTATATGGGTGTGAAACCTGGACAAGTTATCAGAAACACCGGAAAGTCTTGGAATGTTACCATCAGTGATGTCTTCAGAAAATCCAACCTATCAACTGAAAGGACAGAAGCATGAATGCCAGTGTTCTGGCTCAAGTAAACACCAGCAGTCCTGAAGCCATGTTCATTGGACAGGACATGTCATAAGGATGCCTGACAACCAGTTCCAAAATAGGTCCTATACTTCCAGTTTGTCAAGGGTCACCCCTGTAAAGGTGGGCAAAAGAAGAGATTCAAGCACACTATGAAGGCCAATCTGAAAAAATGCAACATTAACATCAATGCCTGGGAGACTTGAGCACTGAATGGTCCCCAATGGCACTGTGATATATATAAAGGCATTGACCATTTTGAGCAAACTTACCTCACCATAGAGGCAAAAAGGGAAGAAAGACA
>NW_005841835.1:4775451-4782159 GCF_000455745.1 Alligator sinensis
GATCCAACATCTCCAGGATCCACTCCTTCCCCCTGGACCTGTATGTCACATCTATAGTTGAACATGCAGATCTCAGATTGGCCTCTTCAGTCATCTCCAAACTCATGGATGACTTCCCTATCTGCTGGAAGACTGCTATCCTTGTATACAGGGACTGCTGACCATGGCATCCTTAAACGTACAGTGTGGCTCAGCATAGGTTTTCACTTAAACCAGAGGAAGTTTAGCCATGTCCATGTAACACTTTGGGTGGACTAATTAGCACTTCCAGTTAGCTTGCCCCTAGCTAATTAACCCACCAAAAGCACTATGCAGATGTATTCATCTTGCTTCAGTCTAGGGGGCAGTCCACAAGGAACAGTGTGGCATGTTTAAGGGTACTGGTACCCAGTATGATAAAGTCAAAAGATTAAAGGATAAATAGAGACATAATTGTCACTGTATGTCTCTCTAATAAATGCAATTTACAGTACTGCCTGCTCCAAGCATTCAAAAAACTCAGAAGATAATGAAATGTTACTGTATTTGTGAGTCTTTTCATGTTTCTGCTGGTAATTGAGGGTGTAGGGACACTTATTTTCAAATTTTTCTTTTTAACTACTAGGGTTAGATATTTATATTGTTTAAAAAATGAAAGTTGATACTCTCAGGTAATTTCATGACTCCAGAAGCTGAAGCTTTAAGAGAAATACCAAATACTGAGAGATATATGACAGAAATCCCAAGGTGTGGCAACATTTGGAACCTGTGGAATTTGTGTGTTGAGCCTATGAATTATGGATGATTTAATGAAACTGTTGCATATTTGATTGTCTCAGCATCTCTGTGGAGTCAGTTTCCTGTCATCACAACTATACCGTGCATCTCCCAAAGGAGGGTCATTAAATCATGATGTCTCCCATTCGAATAGGAGCATCTTGGCGACAATAAAACAGCGACATCCTGGGTAGAACCACTTTCTCCAACTTTACTGAAGAACTAGGGCTGGGAAAATGGAAAATCCCCAAACAAGAGAATAAAGAGATCAGATATTAACAGTGGGTCTGAAAAAAACCACAGTGCTGAGACTGAAGTGCAACTCAAAGGGACTCACAGAGACAAAGGACACTTTGTTAGAATTTAAGTGCATGCTTTCACAGGAGAATGAGCCTGTTTAACTGCAATACTAGCTGAAGAAGGTGAAAACTGGCTGCTTAGGAGAGAAAGTCCACAGTTTGTCGATGTCATACTCAGGAAAGGGATGGCTTGGATCCTGAAGAAACCAAGGAAGATTTCATAGATTTCAAAAGCATATATTTGTTTCTCTACGTGTTTTTGTGCTAACTAAAGTATTGGGTTTTGGAACACTGACAGTCTGTCTGTTTACTTAACTATCTCATGCCTTTGAAGGGACAAACTGTTAAACCCAGAGTGCCCACAAGGTTGAAGCTCTGGGAGGAGGAGCGCTTAAGTTAGCGTCAAAGAAATTTGTCCTGGTGGCATAAGGGAATGGGCTTACACGGTCCCATTTCTATGAAGCAGTAAGAGCAAGAACACATGCATAGGAAATGTGTTGTGGATACTAAAGAAAGATTCAGTGCTGCATGTTACACATGTCCAGAATGGTGGGCAGTCTGGTGAGCAGCTAGCTAGCAGAGGAGAAGGCAGAGGCAGGAGAAGCTGATTCTATTAGGGCTGTATGACAATTATGAAAAACATGATCTCCTGCCCAAAGCCAGAGTAGATGTGCAGCGAACAACGTGAGGCTTGGAAGAATGGAATTCAACTATTAAATTCTACATAGCCTACATGGCAGCCTCTATAACAGACTAGCAGAATATTCTTTATTGCAGCTATACAGAATAGCTTCAGCTGCTATCAAGCCTACGGAATGAAATAGTGGCCTCTACTCTAGTGGTCATGGCTTCAGTGGTTCTCTATGCAACATAACTGGAGCTGCAACAGAGTACCTTACAAGAAGCACAGGGACCCTGTGTGTGATGCCCTTATCCACACAGTTTATCCTTTCATACTGTGATGCACAAGTAGTGCAGAGTGCCTTATACCAGTGATGCCAAATTTTTGATCCAATAGGCCACTGTCAAGCCTCAAACTTTCTTGTAGACCACTGTCCACCCTTGTCATCATTCTTTTAACTGAAAAGGGGTAGGGTAGTCCAGTTTATACATTTATGTTACATTTGTGCATACACAGAATAACCACTATTTTAACTCTTTTTAGTTAAGCAGAAAAATCTATAACTGAATCCAAATACTGTTGGTCCCTTACTAGTGTCATATTTTGAATTAATATGTACCTCACATTTTTGTCTGCTATTTGTTATCTGTCACAGTATGAGACTGAGGTATCAGAATACATATAAGGTGCTATTTTTAGAAAACCATTATTGCCATACTCTTACTTATAAGCACCCCCAGTTTTTGGTCACTTGTGCTGTCTGGAAACATCATCACTAACGTTAGCTTTATTACATTAAAAAGTACAAACTCCAGAAGTAACACTTCTAGACTAAGCTTTCCTGGGTATTTTCATTCTCCTTTCTACAATTAGAAAGAAAAAGATAACCATAAATAAATAAATGCTTTAGAGCTACACACATCTCAATAAATATATTTACTGTGTTTTACAAAGTTACTAGGAACTCTTTATTTGATTTTATCTAATTATCACATAAATGCAAGCACATTAAGTGGGCTGATGTCAGCAATCAGGACTGCTTGTTGTACAACATCAATAACAGGGACTCAGGTGTGAAACAACTGTAATTATAGGTATTTAGACAAAATGTACATCAGTTGTAACTGATTAGCTGTGGAAGTCTTTATAGTTAATTGAAATACTTTATCAATGAAAATCTCAACTTAGCATCCAACAATATAGATATGATGTAGGAGTTCAGTTGACAATATAATTATATTTAATTGTTGATACCTTTTTCTTCTCTCTTTCTTGATTTTTATATGCCCTATATCTCCTGTTGACTACTTCTTGAATTTGTACTATTTCTTTTTTAGTGCTTTTCCCTATTTTATTGTATAATTGCATATCAAGTTTATTTTGAGATATGATAATCAGGACAGACAGGTAGCTTACATAATTTATAGCTAGTTGGATTAGCCCATGATTCTAGTGTGCCATACCTAACTAAAGTATCCTAAAAATAATATGTTTTAAAAAATCACGCAGATCCTTAAGGTCAAGTCCACTACTCATGCATCTGAAGTTGTCAAAGCTGTCATATTTTGTGTTACTATGTCTGCCCTCTAATCCACTAGATGTTGGTGCTCTTGCCAACTGCTGCAGTCAGTCACTTTGCAAAGCAACCTGTTGTTTACATTTAGTGAACATCTCTTTCCCAGTGAAGAACATGACCAGAATATTTTTAAACCCTAGATAAAAAATGTGGACAAAATGGAGTGACACACATCATACTTCATCATAGTCCACCAATGACAGCAGCACCTCATCAGCTGCCTGTTCATATTAACTGACCTTTAGAAAAAGGCTTACCTCCAGGACACATAAGGAGTATTATTTGGTTTCCCCATCAGTTGTCTCTTATCTGCAGAGTTGCTGCAGGTAAGAGACAACACTTGTAAAAAAAATCCTGAATTGCTACACGCTGCCCATTCAGTCACTGAAGCATATACAGCATAGTGGAATCCCACCATATCACCATGGTTTTCTTCAGCTGCTGAAAGACAGAATCACTCTGCATCTGCAGCAATCTGGGTCAATGCTGCTCTGAACAGAACTAGCTAAAATGGCTGCAGAATTTATGATTGTCTTCTTTTGTTCCCCATTTCCTTCCACAAGACCTTTATCATTATAGTGAGACCCATCCTGATACTCTATCCACTGACACTAGCATCTGATATCACATGATTGGGAGGGGGCACCTTGCCATATAATATGTCTGCTATCTCTGCCTCTATGATGTCTGCTTACAGCTTTCAGAAGATCTGATATCAGTATGAACATGTATGCACACAGCACAGCATGCTGCAACTTAAAGGTAATGCTGATAAAGCTGACCCACTGGTCATTCACATGCAAGTATTAAGTGGCCTACTCATTATGATGAAGTGGCTAAAGGATGCCTCACTGCTATGTACAATTCTGAAAAGTCTTGGAACTGCCTCAGTGGAGTAAAACACCTGTCACTGGCAGGGTACAACTGCTAAAAGCCTTGGATCTCCATATGCAAGAAAAAAACACATTCATTGGGGACAACAATAGCACATCCATTGGTATTTCAAAGATATGCCCTCTATTGAAAATTATATTCGTTTTTAATATGGCTCCAAGGTACAGAGTTGATCAAGCATTTTGCAGTAAGGCATCGGATAATCCTCTGTCAGCAGTATGATATAAATTGTTCATATCAAGCATTGCAGATAGCTCAGTTAGTAGAACCTCTGACTCTTAAATTGAGGGTCTGGGGTTTAAGTACCTGAACAAGTGGTAGGCCAAGCTCTGCATGGTGTCGAGGAGAACTAACCCTGCAAGGGCACTTAATGGTTTCCCTTCTGCAAAGGTGCCCATGTTTTGGGTTTCTGTAGTGTAGCAGTTATCATGCTGGTTTAACCCACAAAAGATCCCCAGATCAACACTGAGCAGAGACAGGGCCTTCTCTGCCAAAAGGACCCAAGGTTTATTTTTATGCCTTAAGTAGGGGTTTGGACTAGATCAGCGGTTCTCAACCTTTTGGACCTATCATCCCACCATTTTGTCAGAAAACCATCTGGTCCCACCATGATAAAAACAAAACCCCACAAAATTGCACTGTTTGAGATATCTGCTGATTAATCTATTTGAAATGCAAACAACTGATTTTTTCAATCAGGCAATGAGTTGGAAGTCCCACCTACATGACCTTCGCGTCCCACTGGTTGAGAAACACTAGATTAGATGACCTCTTAAGGTCCCCTCCAACCTCCGCTATGATTCTATCTGCCATTCTCAAACTGGTATATGCAATATGGGTGGAATATGGGCTGCAAATCAGAGGGTGTATTTGTGGATTAGAGGAAGTATCTGCTGTAATTATCCTGAATTACATTGCTGCTGCCAGCAATAACGTATCATCAATAGAGGCCAAACTGAACTATGACATGAAACTCATAGCTTCCTGCCTAAAACAGTGGCAATTGAAGCCGAATATACAGAAGACTACCTAAACACTTATTCACCTGAACAATCATGCCACAAATGCCAAGATAAGAGTTGCTGTGGAGGAAAAACAGTTAACCTTCAAGAAGACACCAACCTACCTGGATGTCACTCTAGACCAGGGGTGGGCAAAATGGCAGATTTGGCCAGCAGCTGGACTCCATTTTCCCAGCAGCCCCTGCCTGCATGGCTGGGGTCATGTTGTAACTAGCCCATGTTGTATCCGCTAGTTTCTTAATGGCTGCTGCCCTTGACGATACCTTGTGCCTCAACTTCTCCAGGTGGTGGTGGAAGGTTAAACTTCTGTCTAGAACAGGGGCAGGGAAAGTCCAGCCTGCAGGCCAGATCCGGCTGGCAGTGGACTCTATTCCCAGCAACCCTTGCCTGCATGGCTGGGGCTGGTGTCCATGGAGACCCCAGCTGCAGCTGCACTGTGATAGTGCAAGCCTGGGGTTGCCAAGGAGACTGGCCCCAGCTGAGCTGGCAGGGCATGCAGCTGGGCAGGCGGCTGCTCCGGAGCCACTGGGATCTTGTAACGGTGACAGCATGATCCTGAGCTGAGGCAGAGCCATGATCCACTGCCTGTGCAGCCCTGCCTGAAGCATGCAGGCTGCAGATCATGGCTCTGCCCTGGCCCCAGATCAAGCTGTCCCTGCCGCAAGATCCCAGCAGCTCTGGAGCAGCCCCCTGCCCTGCTGTGTGCACCGCAACCCTATGGCAACCCTAGCCTAGTGCTATCACAGCGTAGCTGCAACTGGGGTCTCCATGGAGATAGGCTGCAGCCATGTGGGCAGGGGCTGCTGGGAAATGGAGTCTACTGCTGACTGAATCTGGCCCATGGGTGGGACTCTGCCCACCCCTGCTCTAGACAGAAGCTTAACCTTCTGCCATAACAAGAAGAAGTTGAGGCACAAGGTAACCTAAAGAGCAGCAGCAGAGGTCTGGAATACTGCTTGAACTGGCAATCAAAGCCCAACAGGAAGACCATCTACTACATGACATGATTAAAAAATACTCAACACAAATGTCTAAGAAGCAGAAAACCCCTACCAGTATCCACCAGAAACATAGAAGAAGCAGGAGACACCATATTGTTAACATGGCTCTAGAGAAGGTAGGAAGAGCAATGGAATAACAACCATACCCCACTACACAACTAAATACAACTACCATCCTCACACTCTCCTGGTCATAAACTCCCATGTAAGGCATGGGTAAAACTGAATTGACTGCAATCAGGCTATGGAACCTTCAACTAAATCAAACATGAAATGGCCTTACAAACTCACCATCGCGCCCCTGTGGCAAAGGAGATCAGACAGCCCAGCACATAGTAACTAGCTGCCCTCTATATGGTCCACCAGAGGGAGTGAACAGTGTGAAAGATTGCAGTAATATTGATGGATCTACTCTTAAATGGTTGGAGGAGTTGACTTTCTGAAGTCATACGCAAGAAGAAGACATTGAATAACATTATGCCAAAGGTACACAAAGTTCTCCATGAGACCTAATTCTATATATTAACACTTCCTGCTG
>NW_005841835.1:4782190-4785564 GCF_000455745.1 Alligator sinensis
AGGGCTTTTTTGACTGTGTTGTCTTCTACTGCTCATGAGATGCTGGTATGATGCTAACTGCAGGGAGAGCATGACAGGAACTTGTGCCACTGCCTTTATTATCACTTGCTGCTGCCAGTTTCAATGCTATTCATATGCTTTGTTTGTACCACAGAGAAAAATGTGGGAGGTTTTCTTCCTTAGGTAAAGTTTGTTGTTTCTCTTTGCCAGGTATATATGAAAAGATTTTAAGCCTCTGATTAAAATCCTTATAGGACAGCTTATCTGAGGAAAATAATAAAAGAATGATATAGTTTTGGGGGAATGATAAGAATGTAAGAATTAATAAACTTCTATTTTGCAGAATCTAACAGAATCAGGGTTAGAAATTTATTCAGGCTATTTTAGCAGAGCTCATTATAAAAACACCAACAGTAGCTTTTCACTTTTAAAAACAGTGAAGGCAGCTTCTTTGACTATCTTGAAAGTATAGGTAGAAGGCAGGGCAGTGTGGTACCTTTAGACTAACTCAGTCAGAGAGGCACAAGCTATTCCAGTGAAGCAATTCCAAGATTTTTCAGAACTGTACACAGAAGTCAGGCATCCTTTGGCCACCTCATCATAGTGATTCGGCCACTTCATATTTGCATATGAATGACCAGTGGGTCAGCTATGAAAGCTCATGCCTCTCTCACTGTGTTAGTCTATAAGGTGCCACACTGACCTGCCTTCTGCCTTACTTCAGACTAACACAGCTAACTAGCTCACTCTACTTTTCAATATACCGGATAGACTCAGTCAGGGAACCAGAGGAAATATACAAAATGTAAGATGGAAAGCTTCTTTAGCTTCTGCTAACCTCCAGACACAGCACATACACCTGTGTATCAAACTCAATGAAAGTTTCACAAATACAAAAATAAGAATTCAAAAAAAGTTCAGACATCAAAAGGAATAAAAAGAGGCTGATTACTTTGAACTGTAACTTGACAGAGCTGTCACTGATCTATCATCACACTAAAAAGTCTCAGCATGGTGTACCAGCACAAACCAGCTGTGCAGTTCAGCTATAAGCCCTGCATCCATGCCTAAAAAGTGATACAAGTAAGATCTTTTTTTGTGAACTTATCTGTTTATACTGTTGATCTGCTCCATAACTACTACTACTCTATCACACTCCAAATTTCATAGATCTAGATCTACAAACCATTTCCTGACACTGAACACGAAGAACTTGTACTGGCTTATATTGAGGTTCTGCACATGAGGACAATCTTTCAAATCCTATGCTTTAGAAGTTGTAGAATGGAAAGGTTGCATACCAGATAGCAAAAATGGGCATTTTAATTCACTATTCTACCTGGGCAATCATTCTTTATGGAAAATAAGTTATGTATAAATTTATGCTGTATACCATTCCTTTCAGTAGCCTTCTATACATGATGCCTACAGCCTAAATAAAACAGCTTAAAAATCAGTGGCACGATATGGCAGTCTGCTTTTGCATCTGTATGTGTTTGTGTAAATAAAGCCTCCCAATAAAGAGTATTAGGTGTATTTGGGATTTCAATTCACAAGCAAAATAAAAAAGCAAAAAGGATAGCAAAGCAGAACAATAATTTTAAAGAATGTTATAAAATACATTTTTTTGATTCTACATTCATTTTCATATTTCAGCTGTGTGGTATGAGAACAATGGGTATAACAGCTATTAAATGTTTTAAGGTGTTTCCTTCTTTAATTATTACATATATTTTAAATGATTCTAAATATCTGCTGGAAGGTATACATTTTCACTGGAACAAAGTCTGAGCTCTTTATTTGCTCCTTTTTCCGTCCTTACAAGAAAATTGCATAGTGAAGGCATTCTCCTCTGCCAGTTGTGATGCCATCAGACCTAATCCTTTCCAGTACTGAAATTAGTGGCAAAACTCACAGCAACTTCAGTGAAATTTGGATCAAGCCATTGTTATGAGGTGAGGGGTTTAGGGCAAGAACAAAGGCAAAGGAGACTGTGTATGCAAAAAAACCTCCCACTCCCTTGTTAACTTGGATTCTCTTTTTTCTCTTCTGCATCTAGATTTCCAGATGTTATACACCTCAGAAACACTATAACTTAAATGTGTTAAACACCACAGATTACAAGTGGAATATGCAGCAGAATTCTGCACAACAGACAAAAAGCAACACCAAAATCGGCATTGGTGACCATGAGGTATCAGCCAGTGTCATGGTTGTTCCAATACCATACAGATAGCATAAACAGCTACTATGTCAGCCCCACCTCAGCTGTTAATGTAGTATAGTAGGAATAACTGAGGAAATGAGAGTATGACCAGTGCTTAAAACTGCTGGAGTGCTTTGGCAGCTGGTACAAATTAAAACAGCTTTTAGGCTGCTCTAATTTACACAGCTGTGGAGGATTGAGAGCATGCAAAGCTGTCTTAAAGTCTTCTGGGTTGCAGATCTGTCTTGTCTGCACTATTAGATAAATATGGGGGAATAAAGTCTAATTTAAGCAATGAAAGACACAATGTTTGAAGGTTAATCCACTCAAAACTGAGACCCACATGGTTTATTTAATCTATACATTTTCACTTCTATGTAGGTTCCATTTTAAAATCTGAATGATGTGAACTAGCTGGGAGATTACAATGGCAATTAAATACTAATTCCTTCATGATCAATGCATTTGCCAACCCAAAGATGCACAGCTAATCCAACAGAACATCATTGTTGCTGGTTTTGAATCTTATTGTTAAAAGCAGCCATTTTACCTGTCAGTTACCTCCTTTTAATTAGGTCTTCTCTGACAGCTGTTTTGTGATGACAAATGCCCTAGGGACCATTTTATGAAATAGTTTTGCTGGGTTTCAAAAGTGGATTGTTAAAGATGGAGGGTTGTTATTTTTTGGTAAGTCATATTAGGCTAGGCTATATCTTTTAGAGTTTCTTGTTGTAAATGTTATGCTTCTTGCCATAATACTGGGAAACCACATTCTTAAAAGCAAAAAGTATTAAGGGTTCAAATGACTCCATTTTCCCTATAAAACATTTTGTCTATGGTAAATATTTTAAGAACAACAGTGTGCCAAAAACTCATAAAGACTAAGGCCTGTTTTTCGGTTTTTGCTTTAGAATGAGGCAGGACTCACCAAGAAGGATTTGGAGAATAAAGTGTCGTGAGTGGGTTCAACTACCATTAGGATTGGGCAATTAAAGCAGATTTAATGACTCCCGGTCGATTTTCCAGTCTTTTTAGTAGCCTCCAGCTTAAAATTCAAAGACAAGGAAGTTATTCCAGCTATTTGCGGTCTGAGTGTCACAGCTCTTCACAAGAGAGCACAGGCATTCCCCCTCCCCCACGGGCAGCCCGCCCGCCTCCCCGGGAGGCC
>NW_005841835.1:4786187-4807109 GCF_000455745.1 Alligator sinensis
CGTGGCCCCGCGCCGCTCCCCGTCATGAATATTCATGCGAGCCCCAGCCCGGAGCTCGGCCCGCCGCCGGCTCCCGCCCGCGTCCTCCTTCCCGCCCGCGCAGCCCTCATTAAACGCGGCGGCTGGGAGAGTTGAAGCGCCAGCCCTTTTAAATCGCGCCCTACTTTGTCCTGGCTGGTGAACGAGCCTGAAAATGGATATTACAGCTTTTTATGATATAATATCCCCCTAATTGGTGCTTCATAGGGCCGTGCCTGAATTCTTTTCAATTAAGCCCTAAACTACAGTGACTGTTTCCCTCCGTGCGTGTTGGAAAAGCCATTCACGGAGGAGACGACTGGTACTGCACAATTCCGAAGTACCTAATGTGTCAAAAATGTTTTGTGAAGAAAGCAACACTGTAAATGCAATCACCTACATTGGTGTCCCCATTGTTAAACGGGAGCCAAAGTATTGCTAATTGTCCTGCGTTTTAGCTGGGTTTTTAGAGCATTATGTAGTAAGTACACCGAAGGGTCAATTTGTGAAGTGAAATACTTAGCATGCAAAGCGTAATACAAGATGCTGTGTAATACTTGACCTCTCAGCATAATAAATGTAGCAGTGAAACGCTGTGCATTCAGGATTCACTGAATAGAGCCTTCGCAGAGGAACAAAACCAGAAAATGTTCTCTTCATTCCTTTTTTTTTTTTTTCACTAAGCGAAAATTATTCTTTATAATGGCCATTGCAGCAATTAGCCAGCATTTGGGGAGAATAAATGTGCAGAAATAGCAATTTCTTATTTTAAATGAGATTTTTGTATGGAGCCTGCAAATTACTTGGAGGTATATGAATAATTGTTGCCTTAGCTTTATGCTACAGAATAGGGTGTGGGTGGGTATAAAGATTTCCTATTTGCAGTTAAATGTTTAGACATTTTATTATTTTAATTTCACTCAGTCTGTCTCGATTGACCCTGCTTTCCCCATTGATCATTTCATGTATGCCTAGAAGCCAGTGTGCAGATGATGGGAGCTTTCCAATTAGAGCTCTATGGTGCGGTGGTGCTGGGGTTTTATTTTTATGAATGTGATATGCAAGTGCAATCAGGGTTTACTCTGGAAACTGCTACCCCATTTTGAATTTGGTCTCCAAAATCAATACTTATTAATAATTTACCCCGATGTTTGATGGGCCCTTATCCTTAATCTCTACACCTGGAAGCCTAATTGGGCTTTTATAAATAAACATAAAAAATTGTTCCCTCTGGCAAAAAAATATCTCAGGCCTTTCAGAGTCCTGTAATTATTTTGAAGTAGGATGGAAGTACTGCACTTAACTTTGTCCACTTTATAATGATAAAGTTTTGCAAAACCAAATTTTTCAGAGAATATTTGCTGAATTCTAGATCCTAGGGTTTCACAGAAGTGCTCCTTCATTTCAGTAAAATTAAAGGAGGTTCATTAGCAATAGCTCAGACCCAAGGCAGCAGTTACTAAGGTACAAAGTATTCTTCCTGTGTAGGTAGGTCTCTGTCAGTGTTTTTTGTGTCTCAGCAAAATGTCTGGATAATCAATACAGAAGTTAGAACCTCTTTTTATGGAATCTAGACATTTGAATGCACCAGTATTAGTCCTTTGCATTTACACACCCCTCTAAATCCAGCTGTTCTGGCCATAAACAGAACTGACATTGTGGGTTCTTGGGTTGACAAATCCATATTGTAAAGAGATGCACTTTCACTTAGTTCAAAGAAGAGCTTCACTTCAGAACGGCTTCTGAATAGCTTCAGAAATTAAGAAACTCTTAACTGTATTTAGTTTTATTTGTATAATACAATCACGTCAAATATTTCTCACTCCGTTTATACTATCAGGGGGTTATATTTAATAAAATACTTACCCAGCACCCTTTTGGGGCCTGACCCTGCACACTGTACATTCTAATTCCCCATCAACTTCACTGAGATATGGGTTACAGAAGGAATCTAGTTTGAGGCACCTGGTTATTAATGCTTAGTCATTGTTTCACAAACCCTCAAGAAAGAAGAGTTGCTAGTCCCCAAACCAAAATACACAGTTTATCACAGCAAACCAAAATCCATCCCAAATAAAAGACGGTAAAAATTTGCACCCATGTTAATAACTTTTTTATGGCATAAGACTTCTTTTCAGTGGTTGTATCTGCCAGAAAGTAAACCATACTTCCTGAATAGCTCACAACTGAATTAGAACTAGGTAAATGTGAACATGTGTAGAAAGGTGCAATGCAGGTGCTCACAGGCCACACAGTATGAGTCTCCTATAAAACCAAGACATTTCTAGTACTGGTATAAATGGAAATTGAGTTTCTCCAAATTGAATACAAGAGAAAATGCAAACACTCTCCACATTAAGTGGTGGAAATATCTATGTAATAAACTGCAGTCACATGATAAATTATAGCTCCCATACATTTTGACCACCTCTCTATCCTCTGCCCACTAATCCATCTCCCTGAAACTTCTGACAACCTTTCTCCCTTCAAAAGATATTAACCTGACATAAAATTTTTCTTATCTCTCTAAATTCTACTGGTCTGAGGTGATGAGTGGGCAACTCTCAGATCTATATAAGTGACAGACACCACAACTCGTCATGGCAAGTTAAGAAACAGCTTGAGACAAATTATCTCTGGAAATACATTTCACTGAGGTTGGTAAATTTGTAGAGAGAGGTAAGTTTGTGCCATCAGGCATTGTTTGCTCTGGCATTTAAGACTACTAGAAAAAGGAGAATCAAAACTTCCCAGGAAAGCACACCAGACTTGCTTCTAGCCCTTAAAAGTCCCAAGTTGCTGGATGAATTTAGGTAAGTGTTGGATACTTTAAATCCATATCAGCTTTCTTTTTTCCCCTCTTCCATGAGTTCTATCAATTCATGGTAATAAAAAAGCCTGTCTTAACAGGACAAGAATACAAAAAAAGTATTCCCGGTAAAATTATCAAAACATCTCTAGAGTATTTTTTAAAACAAAGGCTCCTCTTGAAGATGCATAAAATAAAGAATTTGGACCACACCATTTCATATACTTATTTAAAATAATATGTATAATTTACTCTTGGTTTTCCAATTGTTCTGCAAAGTGGTTATGCAAAACTCATGCTAATAAATCTGCAATACCTTGTATCGTGTTCGCTCTACTACATTTAAGTGCAAAAGTCAGTATTATTTATATAAATATGATTGGTGCCGCTGTAATAACAGAAATGCAAAGTAAAACATTGGACATTTTTTATTAGTTCCATGTCAAAATGCTACCTAATGGCATATTTAGTACCTACAATTTTAAAAGACCTGATTAAAAAAGAAAAATATTTTTTGTCATTCTATGATGTGACAAAAAACAGATCTTTTTAGAGTTAGTGTAATACGAAACAGCCTCTTACTAGTCTGGTGCACAGAAATCTTTGCTGAATTTGTATTGTGCTCTTAATCAGATTTGCTAGAGCAAAAAGGAAAGAATTATTAAAATATAATTTTAAATAAATCCTTATATTTATACAAACCAAAATGTTAATTCAAACAAATCCTGAACATCACTAGCTTTAGTAGACTAAAAAAGTTGAAATCCAGACATCTAGACTTTGTTCTGTTTCAGGCACCCTTTTTGAAACAGTATTTATTATTTTTTGTGCTTTAATGTTTTTTTCTTTTTATACCCCAAAACTAGAGCAAACATTAAATGAAGTCAGTACAAGCTCCTACATAAAGGTTCCCAGATATTTTGTAAAAAACAATTTCTTAATTTAAGATCAAAATAAAACATGCTGTATCTGTTTAACTGGTATTTCAGGGCAGATGTAGATTTAGTAATTGAAAGTACTTAAATATTTGTTTTAGAGATGCTGCAGGCACCTCTGAACTGGTAAAGGTCAACCAGTACTCTGAAGAAATATTTGGCTATATATGGTTAAAATCTAAACATGTGGGTACCTAAATTTATGTGTATGGGTTTAGGTACCTAATATTAGTCAATTATCTTTTCTTTTTTTAAAAGCTAGTTTTATATCTACCTATCGTTCCCTCATAAAATAAAACTAAGTTACTTGTATAGCTGGAAATAGCCGCCCTTCAAATATAATGGGTTAAATTCCACTGCTGTGTAACTAAATTTAACCTCATTAATTTCCCTGGGCTTACCTCCAGGGAAGTATATGGCCAACCATTTCTAGACAGGTATTGGTTTGCATAACAACTGGGTTGCTGTAAACAAGAACTAACAAACATTTGCCCATTCCTCAAATGGAAATATCTTTAACCTTTGAAAATATTTGATTAGCACACATTTCCTTTCTACCTTTTTTTCTGCCCAACACCCAAAGGGAAGTACTAATCCAAGGCAAGCAGAATAGTGTAGCTGATATGTAAGATGGAGACAAACTTTTCTGCGCATTAAATTCCTAGGCGGGGAGGGGACACAGGATGGGGACACAGAGGCAACCTGTTTTTTATATGCCAATAACCTGTCAGTGATGATCCATATTTCTGTTTTCAGTGTATTTACAGTTTCTGCTTTGGACATATTTGGTTTTCATAAACAGAATTCATACAAAGAATAATTTATAGGACTGATTCAAGCCACCCACTCAGAATAAAATATCCAACCTCTAGGATCTCCAAAATGTTCTCCTTGCACAAACACCAATGTTTGTATTTTGCAGTTATGTTATTGATAGTGCACTTCAAGGATTGAAAGCAAATGTGTCAGAGAACAGGGATAATTAGGTGTTAGGGGGCACAGTAGTGTAACTTGCATTGATCTGGCAGTCAGATGAACAAACAAAAAGTATCATATATGGGAAAGGACAGAAAATTAGGAACATGCCAGGATAGGGCAAGATAAGGAAGCTCCTCTTGCCTTATTAAATATTTCTGTATTGGTGCTTCTGTTGCTATGTGTCCCTCCCATCTTTCCCTTAAGGATATAATTTACACTTATTTTGCACAGTCATGAAATGTTAATCAGTGCAGGTTACCTTGCCCATTAATGCTATTTTCTTGATCCATTAACATCACATGTGGTATTTCTACCACCAATTCTATCACCACACAGGTAATTCAATAGTTAGGTACTGTAATTCAATAGGAATTGTAACCACTTACATTAGGGACTAAATTTTGCTTATGTTATATGGATGCAAATAACTTGGAAGCAAAGGGGAGATAGAGCTGTACATCTGAGGGCAGAATTTAGTCACAAGTCTGGATTTTGCCCTGATAGGGGCCAAATACTGAGTGTAAATGGCAGAATAAACTTCATCCTGAACAAGAAAAAAGGTGGACACCAAAGACTTATAGTATAAACAAGAAGTAAGGAACATTTTAAAAGCAAAGTGAAGGTAAAATGCACAGCAAAGCAACAAAAAAGAGGACATTTAAAATAATTAGATCTGGTGGGGAGAGTAACAAGGGCAAACAAAAGGAATAGCATGAATGCAATGAGAAAAAAAAGGTCACCGCAGAAGGTAACCCACATTTGCCATGTTGTATTGTGGCAAATTTCTGTGGTCCAAGATTTTGTTGTCTTGGTTGAGTTTCATGAGGATACTTATCTAAACTTTGAATTTTAGAGTCAACACTCATAGAAATTCCAATTAAACTTTTGAGTATTATCTGGTTCCAGACAAATCATGTGAATCCATGAATTTAATATGATTTTAATTAAATTTATAAAGCTAGGTTTGCTCATAAGTGGCTTCAGATTCATGGATCTAAACAGACTTTCAAAGGAGCTTGAGTTTTTATGAGGCTCAGCTTTGGCAATTTTTCTTTTGTTTCAGAGTTTATTCTGAATGTTTTCTACAGCTGCCGGGGTGTAGGTTGTAGCCGTGTTGGTCTAAGGACATAGGCAGACAAGGTTCCTTGGGTGAATTTGATATCTTTTATTAGAGCAACCCAGTAGTCTCTTCTACAGCTGCCCGCACTGATAATCCTGAATCTGCAGAAAGGGGCTGTGTTACCTACCTGAAAAATGAGGTTTCTAAATGGATAACAATAATACATGTAAAGTTATCTTTTATATATTAATCCAACTGAGTTACAAAGTTCATCAGTAGATTCAAAAGACACATTAAACCCTTGAACTTTTATTTTAAGACAACAATTATTTTCATCATTTGGAAAAATAACAAGTATAATTATTTGCCAGATTGTCATGAATCATTAGACTGCAAAAATGGTATTCAAAGCTTTATTTCCCTAGCAAAGCTACTAAGAAAGACAGTGTTTAAAATAAGCATTTTCTTCAGTATGAAAAAATAAGCACTACATGAGTTAATCAGCCCTATGCCTTATTTTCCTAACATATATCAATGTGGAAAGCAAGAACTAAGGGACATAAAAATTAATTTACTCTGTACAAATTATGAAGAAAATGTTTAGGCAAGTGCTTTCTTGGTAATTCATAACTATATTTAGACATTGTCATGATTAGAACTTAAAAAGAAGCAAGATAATTACAAAATTCAAAGTCACATATAGGTCAAAGATGACACCTACTGTATATAAAATGAGAAGACTAAGTGTTTGCTGTTTTGCACATCCTATGGAACTGGTACAGTAAGCCTAGAAGCCTTTTCCTGTTCAGTGAGTTGGAACTAAGCATGCTAATTTAAGGTCTCCTGCAAGTATTTTATTTAGCTAGTTTGGCCTTTAATTCCTTTATATTGCATCATTTAATGTAATGTTATTTATCTATATGAAACATGTTATACTTATTAAGCAATGTAAAAAATCTAAAGTACAGATTTTATGTAATGGGCTAATTACAGGACTTTAAAGCCACCTACTGAGTTTTGCTAAGCTTAACAACAGGTTCACTGAACTGGATAAATTTATTCAAACTTGTGGAAATGAACCCCATTCTATGTGCAACCGTACTGGGAAAACACACAAATTATACCTCAATACCAGTTTAATGGGTCAAACAGTGAACCTGAATACTGAACTTATCTACATCTTGCAATAGCAGAGAAGCTGTGGGCCTTGGGTGAAAAAAGGAAATGCCCATTCATAGTTTCTTCCTGAAGTGTGAAAATGACTCAGATATGGAACATGAGATAAACATAAAGTTTTCAATATTTACAAAATTTGTATAATTTGTCTTATGTTGATCTTTGCAGCCAGAACTTAAAAGCTTGGAACGTATAGAAAACAAGACTTTAGTAAAAAGATATTTCAAATATATTTTTCTATACAAGTATACCTTTCAATTTTTCATATTGTATGCCTTTTAAAAATGTATTTAAAAAAAATATCCTTTATTGAATATACTTAAAAAAAAAACATTTTCCTTCAAGCTAGTCACATGTTATCTACCTAGTAGGCCTGCTGTTCATCTAAACACCGCTGGCATAAAATCAGGGCTAATTTACTGAAGTCAATGGTGCTGCCCCTACTTAAAAATGGAGTGAAATCAGAATCAGGGTCAATACATCTGTTGTAGCCTATTACACAGAGTTGATTTGAAAGTCACTATATGTAAATACTTAATGAGTTATTCAGTTCTATAACTCAGAAGTTTCACTAGATTCACACGTCTATATCACTATGAAGTCAGAGTAACTTCATTGACCTCCATGGAATTTCTCTAAATTTACATCAGTGTAATTCAGCAGAATAAATCAAAGTATCTCACTCATTTTACACTTCATGTACATTCCATGTGACTTGTCCTTCAAAAATAGAAAAACTGATGGATATTTTGATTTTTTCTTATTATTCACCCATATCCAGATAATCCAGACAATCTTGCAGATTATCTAATAAAATCTTCTTTGCTCAAAAGTGGAATATGCTGTTACTGAGTCTACAGGACTTTATTTTTATAATGTGTGGGCTAACTATACATAATCTATTCCATGGCTGACATGTGGGTCTTGATAGCTGGATTCAAGCATGTACTTTCAGGGATAATAATGGCAGTGCAGAGTCCTACAATGTGTGCCATGAAAATATGCCTCATAATGCACATAATTGTTGCTTAACTTACAAAAATGAATTTTTCAGTAAATGAAGAACAAGACAGATAATCTTGCTAAGACTATATGCCCAAGAAAGAAGAGTTTAAATAAGAAATGCACAAATTTAGCAGACTGCTGTAACAAATGAAATGGTGTAGCATTGAAAACATTTGAGGCAATTAATCAATGCTGTGTTTGCACATATCATTAAATATATTATACTAAGTTTAGATTTGATTTCTATGCTTCTTTTATAAAGAGTTAAAAGAAAATACATTTGAATTCATGCTGATACTGAAAACATGCTCCTAGCTCCTAGTTTCTTGGATTTCAAATCATTTCCATTAACAAACAGCTATTTGCCCTCTAATAAAATATGTCATTATGCTTTATTCACATCACACAAAAGAATCACTGAAAAATCGCCCCAATGATGGCCAATAATTACACATTTTGCTCCTGCACGAGCAATGAAGAAATCTGTTCATTGGAGAAAGCAGGTGCTGGGGCATCATGCTAATAGTCAATGTGTGCCACAGTAATTAGCCATTGCAATTGCTAAAATTAACAATTAGCTAACATGCAATTCTCTTTTTGCAGGCTGCAGTTTACTTTGTATAATCCTCGTATGTTCTTAGTAATTATTCTGACAGCTTATTATTTTTATTTTTTCTGGTTTGAACACAGCTTTAACATTTGAATCAGTCTACCCAAATGTTCAACAGGCAGTATGAAACAACTGCTTCACTAGGCAATTTCTAAGGAACACATTTGTTTTTATTTTCAACTTTGTATTGTTCAAGAAATATATGATTCTTTTATAGACTAAAAACTGTTCATCTCATTTGTGCACTAGGGACTATGCCAGAGATATCAGAGAATTTTTCACAATGGTAGAATATAGAATCATTCCAAGCTGATGAAAACAATTGTAATGCGTGTTTCTCACACTGTTTATAGCTGTGGTTCCCAAACTATGGTCCATGATCATTGGCTGTCTGTGGCGCCTTTGCTGGTAGTCTGTGGAAACCTGGTAGGTCACATGACTCTAACTTGCCTTCGTTTCCCATCAGTTCAATAGCATGAAAAGAAGCCAAAAATGCACTAATTACTTTCCTATTATTACTTTCTCATGCAAGCAGTTTCTGTAGTTATCAGTTGTGAAGGTCACCACAATCACAAATGAAAGGAGATGTGATGGCCCATTAAACGTCTATTAAACCATTGTCCGTATTGGGGAAATGTAGGGAACCTTGATCTAGATGATGAAATTATGGTAAAGGTAGGGCATAGACTTTCCACATATCCTATAGATTATCTAATAAAATCTTCTTTATTCAGAATGGGAGTATTCTACTACTGTCTACAACCATTTATTATTTATTTTTATAATGTATGGTATAACTATGCATAATCTATTTTGTGTGTGATATTTAGATTTTGACAGATAGAGCCAAGTTTGTACTTATAGGGATAATGTAACTAGTGTGCCATTCTATAATATATGCAATGAAAATTTGCTTCACAATGCTGATGATTGCTGCTTAACTCACAAAAATAAAATGATCTAGATGATGTGCTGCAAGAAAGGTAGGGTAGGGTAAAGATGGCTCAAATTTTGTTTAAATTTTTGTTTCCTGAATCTTGGGGTCAGATTTTCAATTGTAACAAGGCAGTGTAGCTCAGCTGACTTCAATAAGCTTAACACATTTTTACAAACTCTGGATACAGCCCAGTATGTTTTGTTCTGGTTCTGCTTTGTTTGCACCAGCCTCTTGTCAGTTTAGGGGCTAGAATCTTCTCTCCCCTCCCACAGGTGTTACACTGGCAACTCTACTGACCTTATTGGAATTCTTCCTCATTTACCTAGGTGTGATAATAAAGATCAGGGAGCTTAAGTACTCTTCTACACTCAGAAAGGCCTGTGGAGTTGGCAGTAAGTCAAGTTGAAACAGTTTTTAAAAAGCATTTTTATGGTTTTTTAAATCTGGTTTTATGTGCATTGGTCCTGTAATGGACATGGACATAGCAGATTAAAACAACAGCAAAATCCTTTAGCTGTGTGAAGTTCCTATAGGGTAGGAGGGAAAAGACGCACTAAGCCATGGTCTTAAAAAAAATTGTTCACCAATATGGAGAATCTGCCAATTTTACTCAAGGGAGTAGCTTTAGATGGACTCTGTGGGTGCATCTACACAAGACACTAACTGCACAGCAACCTAATTCTACTGCACATTAGTGTGCAGGGCAAAAACCATGCTAATACACTAATGCACAGTAGCATTGGGCTACTAAAGAAGCTGTGTGCTAGTGCTACTGTGCAGTGGTGCCAGTTACTGCACATCGATTTAGTACTTGGTTATACAAGCACTAAACTTAATTCACAGTAACTACAGTGCATTAATGAACATGTAGACATGCCCTACTTGATTTAAAAATTGGAAGTGTATGTGTAGAACACTTAGCACACAATCTTGTTTGCAGTTCCCTGTCCCTTTCCCTTCCATATCAAACCCTTTCTTTTGGCCAGTCCATTCACAGAATCTGATAAAGTAGGCTGTTGCCTATTAAAGGTCACAACTTTCTGAACCACTTAATCTCTAAGTGTGTGTACACATGTACTAAGCTGACTTAAAATAAGTAAGTCAACTTAAGTTAAACCACGTCGGAACATACACATGTACAGCTCCTTGACATGGTGGCAGCTATCTTGTGAGTTAAGTTGACTTAACTAATGTGACTCATGATAATACACCTCAGAGATGTATTATCTTGTACCACATGTAAGTTGAGTGTGCTCCACATATGTGTATACACTTTGACAGTTAAGTCAACTTAAAAAATGTAAGTTGGCTTAACTGTCAGAAAGTTAGTATGTGCGTACTCACCATTAGGCAGCGATTCTCAACCAGGGTGCCATTCCTTGACATCCTTTCAAGTGTGCTGCAGGGTGCCATTCAATATTAGCACTGGAAGGAGTGCAAACAGGATTCAAAAGATGAACCCAGATATTTCAAATAGGAATCCACAGTATTAAAAACATTCTGACCTGTTGTGGGCTTTCTGAGTTCTTTGCAACCGAATAACTACTCTACATTCTTTCTGTAGTCAAAATTGAGTGAAAGCCAAGAGCTGGCATTTTCTAAGAGGTGTCCTGAGTCTATCAAGGGGTGCCTTCAATCCAAAAAGGCTGAGAACCACTGCTCTAAGGCCACCCTGCCCTACCTTCTGCCTGGCTAATATTGTAATTCAAATAAATAATACTAATTTAGCATAATTTTAAAATGTATGCCCTAGCTGGGAAGTTGTTCCTCACAGAGGGCCTTATTTTCAGCTAGTATAAATCAGTGGTGTTCCACTGACTGGAATGGAACTGTGCCCATTTATGCCAGCTGAGAACTATATACTTAGGCACCTACGTCTAAGAGCAAGGTCATCAAAATCCATTCCTAATACCATGGGAGACTTCAGTCTAAGGTTTTTTGTCAGTAATTTCTCTAGGTGCCTAGAGTTCTGCTTCTGCACATACCCAGTCTTGTTAGTGCTGAATAATTTGGTGACTATTTCACACCTAAGCTTTGTCAGGAACTGCAAACTAGGAATTTCTCTGCCTGTATAGGGTATGGACACACAACACTTGGAACGCTTTAAATGTAGTTTAAACCTGTAGTTTAACATAAAAGCCATTCAAACCAATTTAAGCAGCCTGGACTGGTTCAAAAGTATACCTGAGAAAATCAAATACTCTTTTAAACTGGTTCACTGTGCACTAGTGTTATGTGTAGACACCAAGGTTTCTGTGACATGGGTCTGGTGATGTCCTTCTGGCATCCCACACTTCATGCTCTTCATTTTCTCCCATTCCCTGCCTTTTCCACTTCTGCAACTGGCTGTGCTAGTATACAGCCAGAACTCTATTGCCTCCTTTTCCCCTTTTTGTTGGCTCTTTTTATCAGTGAGCTCCCTTGTATTGCTTGGTCAATAGAAGATATCTTTCTGACAACCAGCTGTGTCCTCACTCCCTACTTGACTGCACCCCCTGATCATGACCCCCTCAGCCTTTGGGGACCAAAAATCTGAGTCCAAGCACTGCTACATCCCAGCCATCCCAAGTCAAGCAAGCACACTGCAGATTTTGGTCCTGCCCACTTGCCTACTCTGAGGCTTACTGGGCCTGGGTGGTCATTGAAGTTTATTGAAATCATATTTAGGAGAGAAGGGAAAGCAGAAAGTAAAAATGCCCACTGTGAGGCATACTGGGTTGGGTGGTCATGCCAGTTCCCTGGTGTTGGTGCACACACACTCCAAAATAGCGTTTAGTCCAGTGGCTAAATGGGAAGTGGGAGATGTGGGCTTGAACCCTTTCCAGCGCTTTTATAAAAGGAGGCACTTTTCCCTGAAGCTTTGTGTCAACAGAAAGGAGTGATCCTTGCTCCATTGTTAAAGAGGAGATTGGATATCTAACTCCAGGAATGATTCAGGGCTCTGAATCTCCAGTGGAGAGAAGCCCCTAACTGCAACCTAGATTTAGGCATACAAGTCAAGTAGAAGGACAAGCTTAAGACACACCAGGAACATTTTCTCATGGCAACTGTAGTCAGCTCTCTGCTTAGCAGGCTGGTTGTTGTGAATCCCATTCTGACCCTCCCTACACATTGTACAGGGAGCCCGCATTTAACTCTAGGGGCTGTGGATTGTGCTATAGAGCTAAGTGTCTAAAATTAGTCATTACAAAGCCCCCTATGTGAATCTCTTTCAAAGCACTTATTGTTTAGAACCTGGGAAAAATGATTTAGGGAATGACATAACTTTTATAGCTTCCACCTAAAATCGAGGGAAAAAGAAAAAAAGAAAATAATTATCAGATTTTTCAAGTGTGCAGTATGCCTGACATAGTAGGAAACCATGGATCCTTCTGGATCATGTTGTATGCTTGAGACTGGTCACCAGGACCTTCAACACATACACCTAGGCAGGAGTGGAAGCTGCCCAGATCTTCCATCCCCCCTTTATACCATTGATACAGCATGCAAAGGTGAGACCAAGTCTGGACATTTGGTACTTCAATGGCTGTGGTTATATGTGGGTCCAGGAATCTAACTCAGGTTTTCTGCATGGCAGACAACCCTGACAGATGCCCACACAAACCAACCATTTCTTCTCACTTGCTTGCAGTCTATTCTCTTTGATACAGCATGTGAATCCTAGGATTCTTTAGCGCAATCTGTCATTAGTGACACATTAGCATATTACTCGTCCCTTGCCAGATAACAATCACTATGGTTAAAATAAAAAAATGGGAACTATTACAGATCCCTCTTTCAAAATCTTGTAGCTTTCTAAACACACATCTTTTGAGCCACGTGCCACATCTCATGCAAAATGTAGAAAATGAAAAAGTTATGTTTGCATACTATTGCTACATCAAAATACTACATACTACATTTCCTCAATTTGGTATTTTAAAGAAAGTAACAGCTGCTGCAGCACTTTTTTGGTGTTATCTGTTTAGAAACAGAAACTGGGCTAGATGGTTGGCTCTACTAAAGCTCCTTTGAACACCTCTAATACCAAAGAGCAGTCCTACTGCTGGTATAACTTGCCAGCTGGGGAATCTCTGTCATATTGAGCTAGAATAATCACTTCTATCCTACTCCCTTCTAGTTTTACTGGTTTATAGGTAATAGCTGAGTGCCCTTGAAATCCTGACAGTCTCGGGCTGCTACAACAATCTTTAGCAGCTGTTGAAACATTGTTTGACTGTCTTACTCTAGAACAGGGTTTGACAACCCCCGCTATGCATACCAGAGCATGGCACATGAAGTCATTTTGCTCAACACACCACAGCTGGCCCGGGCTCTGGCTAGGCCCCTGCCACTGGCCATGAAGCAGGGGCTGCTCGCAGCAGGTGGTGGGGAAGGCTGTAAGCAGTGGCACTACAGTCCATGAAGCCCCAACACGCCTCATTGATGACCAGAGATGCATGTGCACCTCGAGGCGGATGGTGAGGAAGGGGTTGGGGTTGCACTGCCACAACAAGGATCAGACTCCTCATGGCTCCCCTACCATCTACCCCTGCCACACCAACATCTTACAAGTTGAGGTTGCGGAGTTGTTTGGCACTGTGCCCAAAAACATTGCCAACCTCTGTTCTGTAATGGTCCTCAGGTTTGGATCACTGAACTATAGACAAGGGAAAGAAGTGAGAAAAATGACTTACAGCAATATTCAGGGTTCATGGTAAAGGTGATATCTTTTATTAGACTAACAAGATTTTTGCAAAAACCCCCCAACAACCCACATACATTTGCTTGTGCTTACACAAACACATTACAGCAACATTTGCACTTGTCCCCTATTATACTATAGGAAATAAATGCCAGAAATAAAAACGATAAGGGTCTTCTACCACATTGTTTAATTAAATCATTCACATTGAAAGCAGGGATATCAAGCATCTGGCCCATGAGCCGGATCTGACTCACCAGGCTACTGGTGAGCCAGGGAATTTGGGGATATGGCTAGCAGGTCTGCCAGCATCCAGAACCCTCGTGCACATGGCTCTCAGTATCGGGGTGGGCAAGAAAGCGCTGTGCATTACTCATGTTTAGGAGAGAAGGGAAAGCAGAAAAGTAAAAATGCCACCAGCCACAGGTCACTCACCTCCTGGGATCCTTGAAGCACAGGTGCAGGCACTCATCTCCAAGTGCCCACTGAGAGGCATGCTAGGCTGGGTGCTGCCGGCACTTGGCCTACTGCTGTTTGCCCCTAGGAGTCCCAGGGTCCATATCCATGCCAGGGCACAAAGTGAGTTTGATACTCTTGATGTAGTTGATTTCCAGTCACATTGCTGAGTGAGGATATACATATATGTGTAATATGAAAAAATTAAAGTTGTAGGACTTAATATAAATATATATATGTGTTTGCATATATATGCATGTGTCTGTGTGTATATACATATGTGTATATTAGAATATATTATGTTATGTTGTACTATAAAGATTCTATAAGTTTGAGACTGCTTCATTACTAATGAATGATGAAGGCAAAGCTGACTTATTCATGGTGACCCTGGTATACCAATGAACATTTTATACCACTCCATCATGTGTTCTGTAAATACCAATTATTTGACCAAAAATGATCTGGGAAATATTTTAGACAGCTGATGTTGTTGTTTAACCCATTGGGACTACTGCTTACATCAGTCTGCCTTTAAGACTATGGCTACAAACAGACATTGCATTTGTCTCAGAAGAATCCATTTTCTTCCAGGACAAATTGTGACCTTTCAGATGTCCATTTCTGTTGTCCTTGGAAAGAGCCAAAAAAGGTTTGCAGGGTAAGATCTGCTAACAGTTTGTCCCAGGACATCGCAAAGTATATCTGAGCAGATGTCCCAGAATAGCATCATTGGATCAATAGCAAACAAGAGATAGCACATTCGGTCACTCACTTAAATCCTGACTGGAAGGTTGACATGTGTACATGCCAATCGTGTGACTTTTCTGTTTCAGGACAAGCACAGGCACAACTGGTCCTGGAACAAACATGACATTGATTTATATATCAAGTGCTTTAACTATCCTGTCTAACTATTTAGCAGTCTATCTGTTTAACTAAAAGATTTAAAACACCTCTAAAATGACTTAACATAGCACTTGTACATATAAACTTGTCACAACTTTTTTATCCAAGATCTCAGAACAAGTAATGAAAAACTGAAAGATATTAATTTTTGAAGAATGAAAGATCATATCAGACTTTAAATTTATTGCTGGAATAGAGAAAAAAGGAACTATGTTTGTTTTTCCCTATCAATTTTTTTTCTGCCTGACTTCAGACTAACACAGCTAACTATCTCTCTTTTTTAAATACTGACTCTTTGAAAGCTACTAAAAGATTTAGGATGTTAAAAAGATGTAGACATCTGAAATGCAGCCACAAATTCAAACACCAAATTTTAGAGGATGGTTTTTAAAACCCAGATGCAAACCTGTATCTAAGTTTTGCAATTTAGATACAGAGGCTTAACAAGATACAAAGCTAAACAACCTATTCTGCTGTCAGAATATTGCAGATTCCAGATCCAAAACCAGATTTGAATTTTGCAACTTGGACCCATCTCTATTTTACAGCAGCTTTCATAGTGATACATTAGTGGCCTAACCTGTGGTTGGGACTAAAATTGGGGGACCAAAGAGTCCCAAAAAGTGTGTGAGAGACACCGAATATGCATACATACATAAGAAGAATCATGATTATGTATCTGAGTGGGACTACAGCACTTATCTATAAGTGAGAAGTCTTGGGGATCCAATCTCTGTTCCCATTAGAGTAAACAGTCATTGAATAAAAACATCAGAAATAATATTGGGGGCACAGACTGAAACTCCTAACTCCCCTCTCTGAGGCTGATGCTAAGGTAGAACAACAAGATCTCTCTCTCTCTTTCCTGTTAACACAATGAACACAGGCTGTTACTGAAGTTGTTGCATCTTGCATTCTTGGCTGCAGATGTAACAGCTTCAACAGGAAGAGTACAGAAGGTTCCCACTCAGAACAGCCTATATTCTGGGAGTTTGGACACATTTGCTGGTGCTGCAACATATGGCTTTGAACCCTCTCACACTGAGGAAACTGAACCCAGGTATCCCATTTCCTGAATAAGTCTTTCAGTTCAGTGATCATCATGGATCCAGATTTTCCATTCACCATGGAAAAACATGGCTTTTATCATTTTGATGAGAAAACTGCGGATTTTCTCATTTTAAGGAGAAAAGCATGGATTTTCTCCTTTAAAGGAGAAAAGTGAGGCAAATGGTGGGTTCCCCTTTGCAGGCTGGCAGAGTTCCAGCCTGCAAGGGGCTGGGGGGAGCAGTAGGAGGGTGATCAGGCAGAGGGCATTACATGCATGTGCACACATGCATGCACATGGTGACCAGGTAGCATGAGAGCAGTTCCTACAGCTCCCCACAGATGAGTCTGCGGGGGAGGGACTGAAGCCCCCATAGTGAGGGAGGGAGTTGGGCAGGGTTGGGGCTGGGAGTGCTGTCCAGCCTGGTTCATGCCTGGAGCCTGGGGCCCGGGGTCAGGGTGGGAATATGCAGCTGCAGGGCCTTGCTGGGGAGTGGGACAGAGTTGAAGGCAGCTTGTCTTGGGGTTGGCTGGGGAGGGGGGGGGGTAGAGCTGGCTCCCCGTCACTGTGTACAGTCCCAGGAGGGGGCATGGGGGCACATGACCCCCAGATTTGTGCCTGCTGTGGACTTGGGGCTCCCCACCCAGCTGCCCTCCTCCTGGGGTCTCCATGGCCCAGCAGGCAGGACCTGGCATAGAATCAATGGACTGGAAGGGACCTGTTAGATCATCGAGTCCAGTCCCCTGACATAGGCAGGAGGTTAATGACCTTAAACTAGCTCAGTGAGGTGCTTATCCAGCTTCCTCTTGAACACCTCCAAGGATGGCAACTGCACCATGACTGGCAAGTCAGGGCAGAGCGGGGAGGGGAGGCAAGGTGCTGCTGCCAGGAGCCACGTGCTGCCATGGCGAGGTGCCCCCTGCCCACCCAGCAGCTGCAGATCTGGCAGCGCACTATTGTGCACCCTTACTGCTACTGGGTAGGTCAGGGGTGCCTTGCCGTGGTGGTGTAGGGCTCCTGGCAGGGCACCAAGCCTTCCCACCCTGCCCCACTCTGGATCCTGCCCATCAGGCCATGGAGGCCTCCACAGGGAGGGGAGCAGGGCCTCAGCCCACCAATGCCAGCCTGCATCTGCGCCCCCACCCCCGCATTGGGCTCTGCACCACCTGTAGCAGACGGGGAGATGGGCTACAGCTGCAGCCTCAGCCACAGCAGCTGTCACCTCCTACGAGTGGCAGCTGGGGCTCAGATGCTGCTTGGGGGTACAGGGGGCTGTAGATCTGGGTCCCTGGCCCCATACCCCTGGCAGCTGAGGGCCCCCTCCAGCAGGGCTGGGGGGCTAGGGGGGTGCAGGTTATGAGGGGCACCAGCAGGGCCAGGGGACTGTGGGTCAGAAGTGAGGGGCAATGGCATTGGCGGGGCACTGGCATAGCAAGGCTGCTCAGCACCACAAAGCAGTTGGTGGGGGGTGTAGCTGGACCTACATTCTGGTGAGTGAAGGGGGCAGAGGGAGCTCTGAACTCCCATGATAAAAAATCCAAAATCAAATGCCAAAAATTACAGGTATTTAGAATGTATTTACTATAATGATTGAGGTACTGGTAGGCTTCCAAATTGCTTTAAATTTGTAAATATATAAATAAAACACCTGGATGCACAAGCTAAGTCTATTCCGTCTCAAAGGAAAGGCAGCAAAAGGGCACAGCAGCCCCCTTTGCTCTGCAGTGAACTAGCGGACCTCCTGCATCTAAAAAGAAAGGCCTACAAAGGATGTAGGACAGGATCCACCTCCAAGGAGGAATATTCTGCTGCGACGGAACTCCCAACTAGCTACAAATATCAAGGACAATAAAAAGTCCTTTTTCAGATATGTGGGGAGCTGGAGGAAAAGCAAGGGCAACATTGGACCCCTGCTAAACCAGATGGGACAACTGATGCCCAGGAAAAAGCCAACTTGCTAAATGGGTACTTTGCATCAGTCTTTCACTAGTCCCATGGGACGCCCCTGCCCATTACGGGATGGGAAGGCCTGGGTGAGAGAGATTCCTTACCCTCCATCAATGCTGACCTCGTGAAGAAACACCTTGAGAGGATGGATACCTTCAAGTCAGCTGGCCGTGACAGTTTACACCCCAGGGTACTCAAGGAGCTAGTGAGCATCATAGCTCAGCCTCTGGCACGGATCTTCGAGAACTCCTGGCGCTCTGGTGAAGTGCCGAAAGATTGGAAGAAGGCCAATGTGATGCCTATCTTCAAGAAAGGGAGGAAAGTGGATCTGGCAAACTATAGGCCCATCAGCCTGACCTCTACCCTGGGGAAGGTCTTAGAAAAGATTATCAGAGACCATTCTTAACAGACTGGCCAATGGCAACATCCTGAGGGATAGCCAGCACAGGTTTGTTGCGGGTAGGTCTTGCTTGACCAATCTTATTTCCTTTTATGACCAGGTGACCTATCACCTGGACAAGGGAGAGGAGATTGATGTAATATATCTTGACTTTAAAAAAGCCCTTGATCTGGTATCCCATGATCACCTCTTAGCAAAACTGGCCAACCGTGGCCTCAGCTTTACCATGAGCCGCTAGCTGGTGAATTGGCTCTGTGGTCTGACCCAGAGGGTGGTGGTTGATGGAAGTCAATCGTCGTGGTGCTCTGTGACCAATGTGGTCCCTCAAGGCTCTGTTCCTGGACCCATATTATTCAACATCTTCATCAATGATGTGGACATTGGAGTCAGAAGTGGACTGGCCAAGTTCATCAATGACACCAAACTTTGGGGTAAAGCATCCACACCTGAGGACAGGAGGGTGATCCAGGCTGACCTTGACAGGCTCAGTAAATGGGCAGATGAGAACCTGGTGGCGTTTAACACCAAAAAAATGCAAGGTTCTCCACCTTGGGAGGAAAAACCCGCAGCATGCTTATAGGCTCAGCAGTGCTACGCTGGATAGCACTACGGACGAAAGGGACTTGGGGGTCATGATTGACCACAAGATGAACATGAGCCACAGTGTGATGCTGCTGCTAGTAAAGCGAGCAAAATGTTGGCTTGCATCCATAGATGCTTCTCAAGCAAATCCCAGGACATCATTCTCCCGTCGTACTCGGCCTTGGTGAGGCCAGAGCTGGAGTACTGTGTCCAGTTTTGGGCTCCACAATTCAAAAAGGATGTGGAGAAGCTTGAGAGAGTCCAGAGGAGAACCACACGCATGATCAGAGGTCAGGAAAATAGACCTTATGATAATAGGCTGAGAGCTATGGGATTGTTCAGCCTGGAAAAGCACAGGCTCAGGGGTGATCTGATGGCTGCCTATAAGTTTATAAGGGATGCTCACCAGGATCTGGGGGAACATTTGTTCACCAGAGCGCCCCAATGGATGACAAGGTCAAATGGTCACAAACTCCTCCATGACCTTTTCAGGCTGGACATAAGGAAGAGCTTTACTGCCCAAGCCCCCAAGGTTTGGAATAGACTGCCACCGGAGGTGGTTCAAGCACCTACTTTAACGCCTTCAAGAGAAATTTGGATGTTTATCTTGCTGGAATCCTATGACCCCTGCTGACTTCCTGCCCCTGGGGCAAGGGGCTGGACTCAAAGATCTTCCAAGGTCCCTTTCAGCCCTAATGTCTATGAAATGTATGAAATACTTGCTCTGTTACTGCCATGATGAAAAGAAGTGAACTTCCTTCATTTTAATGAATTTTTGCACAGGAATAATTTCCATCTTTTCTTAACTGAAATTAAGTTTTCCTACCTTTTGGGTGCATCTACACATGTACAATTACTGCAAAGTAACCAAAATTACTGTGCAGTATGGGCGTGCATCTACACATGCACACCTATACTGTGCAGTAAATATGGTGACTTATGCCGAGGTATACCTGCATCATGGAGGTATCTAATTTACTCTGAATTAGTTACTGTGCAGTAACGCACATGTAGACACCTTACTGCACAGTAAGACTCTGTGTGTGGACTGACTCGGGACTAACTTTAGTCCCAAATCAGTCCATACATAGCTTTAATGTGCTTTAATGTCTGCATGTATAAATCCTGGCCTAGTCCTACTTACTGCACAGTAAATTTAAGCTAGCATGAATGCACATATAGACATGACCTTCTTTTTTAAACTGATTTCCAAATAAGCAGATACAAATAATGTATTGATAATAATGCCCATAATAAACTAATCAGAACTACCTTTACTAACCAGGGAATTCAAAATCCTAAATCATAAGATGAAAATTTCACAAGGTCACCCAATGACTTGGATGTTGGTGTTACATAGGGGTTCAG
>NW_005841835.1:4807140-4807877 GCF_000455745.1 Alligator sinensis
GAGACGTTAAGGTTCTTATTCTGTCATTTACACAGGTTGTTTGTGTGTTATACGTCCATTGATTTTAAAGAAACCAGTTGTCTAAAATCCAGAGCAACACCTTTTACATTAAAATATTTCCCATCTGACAGTAAACTTCTATCAGTTGTAAAGAGAATGCACATCTGTTCAGTACATGATTCAAGAAGGGTGATGAACCCTTTTAGGTTAGGATTGATTCAAAGCCTACTGAAATTAATTAAAGAGCTGCCATTGACTCAGTGGGCTTTGGTTCAGGCCCTCATAGAGAGGGGCAACTCTGGAAGGAAGGAGGAGCATAACAGACAGACAAGTGCAACTCCTCAGAGATTATATGAGCCAGGGACTCCATCTCTGCTGAGATGCGTGTTAGGATTTAAGATGGGGATGTAAAACCTAAGTAAAATAACCTTCTAAGCTGAAAACAATTTTAAAGCAAAAAATCCACTCTGCTTTAGCAGCATACTTATTGCATGATTACATTAAAAAAATATCCCAAATGAAGCTTAAATTATTGTCAAAACTTCACTTTTTAAAGAAGCAGAGCCATTTACTGATGATACTTCTTTTTCATAACCAAGATATATTTAATATGATTCAGTGGTGTTTCTTAAATCAGTGTTTGTTAGAGGAACAAACAGAGTGTAGCATGGATTTCTATTTATGATATTTCTGCTGTGCTTCAAACATGAAGTAATAACATAAAAGCTGAGAAGTTT
>NW_005841835.1:4807908-4834791 GCF_000455745.1 Alligator sinensis
GAAATGTCTGGATGATCATAGTGACATCTTTTTGGGTGGACAAAAACAAAATACCAATTTTTAAAGTTGGCATAAAAGACTCTCCAGCAGTAGCTATCTTTTCCGCTATCTTACTTTATCACAGCATACATTAAAAAGCAAGAATATAGTATATTTCTTTATATATACACATATAAGCAAATAGCATAAGAACAAATCTACCACCAACTGCTTCATACCTGTGTTGTATTTTGACTGTAAAGGAAAGCCAAGTTTCTAGCCTGAGTCTAGCCTGACTCAGGCCATAACTTGTGAGTCCTGCTATTCTAACCCTTTCTCTTGATCTGCTTTTCAGCATGTCTTAGAGTACACAGCTCAAAGCAGCAGGGGAGTTTCTTAGCAAAGGGCCACCCACTTGCATATTATTCCTTCCTTGCCTGTGACATGACACAAGAACAAAGTAGACATTAACCGCTACATTAAACCCAGAAGGAAAGTAATCAGTAACCTGTTATTCCCTTAATAAAGGGAAACACATGCAGTGTGAAATCCAGAAGACTAATCAATAGCTCCAGACAATGCAATGTGCCAAACAAATTGCAAATCAATTAGAATCCTTGTTTTCTTTGAAATGGTTCACTATACCTAAAGCAATTACTCGTTCATTAGACCTAATTTAACAGCATGACTGCCCTAGCAACAACTGGCAGCGTCTGGCTATCAAATGGAAGAATGGCAGCTTATTTCTGTCTGTCTGTGAGTCTAGCGCCAATCAGAAAAAAATGAATTCCTTTATATAAGTCAACTTTTCATGAATGGGTAAAATATTTTCTGTGAGGAAAGCATCAAGTCTCCTTTTTCTTTGGGTTTTTAAAAGTTAATTTACATAAATTATTATGTAAAGTAACTCACAGTTCCTTTAAAATATTTTGATAAGTATCAATACAAAGTTACAATACAAAGATAAGTACTAAGGATGGGAACTTTCAGATCTGGTACAGTAAAATTATGTCCTAGGTATGTTTGGATCAGTTGTACAAATGAAATTATACAATAAGATTATCATGGTCAAGCACAAGATGACATACATTTGCTAAATAATCCATAATCCTTTTGATGAGCATTCAGAGTTTGACCCAAATTTTGTCTATTGTTTTCAGCTGGCAAAGGATCAGTCCTTGAATATTCTAACTACTGCTTTAAACTGATATCTCCATACTCTCTTTTCTGCTTTATTCTGTAATCACATAGCACATGCACCTCAAGACATTTTTAAATGCATACATACATGTATATATGTATACACATAGACATATAAATATGTATAACATTATTTTTCTGCAGTTCTGTCAATTTATTAAAATACTTTTCTTTCCAATATTTTGCTGCACTGTAGCAATGCAGTTAAAGGTATGTGGCTGGAATGTAGTCAAGTAGCAAGAAGTCACTCTAGTAGGCATGGGATAGTGGGTACTGCTGTGCCATTAATCACTTCTTCCAATGAATGGAAGAAAATTAGGAGTGTTGCGCATCTTTGATGTTTGATATTTTGTCCACCTCCAAGACTTAAGTACTGTAACTCCTTTTGAGAAGCTGGCACTTTCCCTTATTGCAAAGCTGATTTACAAGATTTTAGGGTCAAGATATGGGGCCATCAACATATTACTGATTCAGGAATGAATTTTGCCTATATTACAAACCACCATTACTTGGTAGGTAAAATTTACATAGGAGGAAACATTTTTCCTAGCCGTTTGTTTTTTGAATGACTAGTATTTGAAACTGCCAGAGAGTTTGTAACATTCGACTTTAATATGTGAAATAATTCTGCAAAAATTCTGTATACATTCCTAAGCATATATATTAAAGTAAATGATCAAACATAATATGCTTTTTTATTTATTGGGGTAAATTTCTAGTGCTGTAAGCTTACAAGCTGTCAGAAATATTTAACATCTTTAAAAAATTGTTATGATTATTTTTAGTGTCCAAATGACTGTTACTTTAAGTCCAGTTGTGTTTGCAAGAGGTTGTAATTATAAAAGTACCCTAAAATAAAAAAATATTTATCTGAGAATCCCACAGCTATAACATCCAATATTTTCTGGACTCAAATCAGGAAGGTGAAAGTTTCCCTACCCAAGTCATATGAAGCTCCTGTTTCTAGCTGAGCAGAGCAGTGAGATAATGTAAAAAACACACCCAAGTTTCACATATAGAAAAGCCTGCAGTAGTACTACTTCCCTCCCTGAATATTAGAGAAGTACAATTTTGGCAGGAAAAAAAAAAAAACAATTTCTCTGGTAATTTTAGGCTTTTTAAATATCAGTTTGAGGCTGCTTGAGAGCTAAGAATGTGTGACCAAGGGAAGTATTTATAGGAGCATAATACATTAATTAATCACATAGTTCCACATTTTACTGTGTGCATCTCTATGCATGTGTGCGCGCACACACGGTCAAATCTTCTGTTCTGATTTCACACAAAAATCACCTCTCTCCACCTTGTGTACAAACACCAAGTACCTGGACTTTGTTGGAATTTGATCACCAAGCCAAAGGCCAGACTCAAGCCAAAGGGCTCTCTGCTGTGATTTCAGAGGGTGGCCAAAAACTACTCTAAGTTCCCTCAGCTAAAGATTTTGGGCCATTCCTTTGCCCCACTTCCAGCCCACTTTTCACCTCAAACAGAGAATAAGTAGCTGAGGTAAAAAAAAAAAGCAAAAAAAAAAGCATACTGTTGATACTTTCTTTTTTATGTTTTAAAATAGTTTTTACATTCAACACATGACATCCATAACTGTTTGAAAGTCTTTTAATGCAGCAAAATATTTCACATCTTTTTAAATCTTTCTCATAGGAAGAACTGTTTTACAGTGGTTTTGCCAACATTCAGAATTCACATACCAAAAATCACTTTAACATTATATCAGTCACACCTATCTATAATTGAAATGTAATTATGTTTAAATTTGATGGAATGATTGGTTACAATTAGTTGTGCACAAGCAGCTGGCAATGTTACCTTTTGATTGTCAGAGGAAGTGCTGTAAACCTCCTTGAATAAATAATGAATTGAAGATGAACTATCCATCAGTTAACTTTTGCCCTCAGTAAGTACAATAAAGTAACACAATCACTAAAGCCCTCCATTTGGGAAAAAAGCATGTATTCATATCTATTCCTATTCAGCAAAGCAGTTAAGTACCTGCTGAAATTCACGTAATGCTTAAATCTTATTAAAATCAAAGTGAGTTAAGCATGTACATAAAATGCTTTGCTAAATAGGGATGGCTTCCTAAATTTTGCCCTAAACTGAGTAAAGTTTCTCCTAGTTAACCAATATTTTAAACTAAAATAGCAAGCTTTTTACCTGGCATGAGACACTTTAATAATTATAACTATTAATATAATATATCATTATTTGGTTTTCAGAAAACCACAAAACTACTTGAATGTCTGTGTGTATGTGTGTGTGTGCATGCGTCTGCATGCGCGTTTGTGTGTATATATATGTATATATTTATTTTGTGTATATATACACACACACACTACATATCACCTTGAGGGTTCCTTCTTTTGTTACTGAAGACAATATATAATAATAATAATAATAAATATTTTGACCTGTTTTATTAGTGATCTAGGTTGTAACTAAAGACAGTTTTGAGCAGATCTGTTGTTATTTCTGCAAAGAAAATGCATACAAATATTTATTTATTGTAAAATGAAGCACATAATATAAATAATTTTGAGATGAAAAAAGAGGTTATACATTGAGGCAGCATGGAGGCCTAGTCTTAAGTCCTGCTCCTCAAGGTGCCATAGCCCACCATATAGCAAGCTGTGAGCCAGCTAACCTTGGCTTAGAGAAATACATCGCATATCTCATGATTTGAGCATGTTTGCATACATTGCCTAGTACTTTACACATGCATCTTATTTCTGCAAGTGTTAGGCAGATGACACTGGCATTTCAGTCTAATGTGTGTATAGGCAAGAGGCACAGAGTCTATGTAACAGGACTGAACATGCTGTGGAGGCAACAAACTTGTATTCCAGACTGTTTGTACTTTTTTTTATACGTTATATTTTAACAAAATAAAACCATGTCCCACAAGCAACTGCTTTTGAATCATTAATGCTTGCTGCTGTAATTTTCAGATATTTTAACTTGTTTTATATTTATGAACCAACAGAATAGCATGTTCACATCTGTAATTAAATGGAGGTTACTAATAATGTGTGCATTGTGTGTTTATTAATTTGTTTCATAAGTATACTGTAATAGAAGTTTTGTATAGTCGAAGTAGATATCTGAACCACATTCGGTAGATATGCAGTTGGGAATAAGTGTTTGGTATTAAGCTTCAGTCTGCATGTGGAAATCTTTGCATCATTTGTTTTTGGAAAGTCCCCCTTATCTCCCACCTAAGACTAAGGTAAATAATCTCAGGCCTGGTATGGTACTGCAGCCTTTTCCTTTTAAACAACGTACTTGGCCAGCATGTCCAATGCTGGCTGAAAACTAACACGTCCCTCAGTACTTTTACATAGCAGTACATCAAGTCACTTTTCACTAGACAATATTTAGTTTGATCCTGTGAATGCATATTTACACAGAGAATTAGGGGCTAAATAACTAAGTATCATTTTACTAACTCATACTTGGTAGTTCAGGAAGTCCAAATCTGAGTGCAAATTGGAATTATTTGCTTTCCATTTATTATAAAAGGAATATGAAGTTGATTTGATCCTGAGAAGTAATCTGCATTTTGACCATCTGTAATTAACATATTATAAAGATGTGACTGACTCAAAATTATGTGTCAGAAGAATGACTATACTATAACAAGTATGTGTTATGATCAGGAATCTCCATGGCCCTACAATGCATAAAAAAATCTGGCCCACTGGAGCTGTCGTGTCCATGTGGCCTTGTAGATGAAACACAATTAACAGTTACACTGAAAATACATGAGCTGAAAACTAATCATATTCCCCAACTTTATTGATTCTAAAGATCTGACAGTAGTAAACACCTGCTTAGTCTCTGTTAACCCATGAGGCACAGGAACTAGCTAGGCTGAATAACAAGATTTTTCAGAATGACCAACTGGAAAGGTTTTTAGGCATTTCACCCACCTTATCTGTGTGACCTCCAAACAAATATTATGGTGATTACTTCAACTACTCAACCATATTATCTAACAAAACTTACGATACTTCCTACTGCTCTACAAATCATTTCTTGCTATGCAACCAGTGCTCACCTGCTACCTCCTTCTGGCCATTTCTTCTTAAACAGCTTCTTGGACAGCTTTTTAGAAGCTGATTAGGAGGCTGGGGGAATGAACAGCCATTCATTAGACATCCCTTTGGCAAGTTTTCGATTTTCGCATATAATTTGAATTTTGAAAAGTTCAGCTTCTACAAAAGCTTTTAGCCCATAGTTCTTCCCATCTCTACTGAAATCTGTACATGCACCTGGTACCCCTCTATTAAACTTGAACTATTGACAGCAAACAAAGCTGTGCTGTTATTGGATTAAGGTGGTATTCAAGGTTTCGCTAATGATCAGCTGAAGTCCTTGCTTTTGCTTTGGGCTGATTTAGTAAATATTTGTCTCAGAACAATTATTGCACAACTTCAATTAACTGCAAGCATAAAACCTCATTTAATATGTTTCCAAATAAAGGACCTGATTCTGAAAGGTGCAGAGCTCCTTGAACTCCCATATCTTCTCATTGCTTCTTCCATCCTACCAGCATTACCTCAATCTTATCTGGTTTATGAATCTCTCATTCATAGCCCTGACACTGGATAAGGCATTCAACCTTAACAGAGAGGAGGGGGAACTCAGGCAGTGCTGCTGAATAATTAAAAGATCATCCTCTAACAAATAAAATCAATTATAGAGGTCTGAATAAATGCCAACAGGAAGAAAAAGGGGTGGGGATTGGAAGAGAAATGTCCTAATCAGTGAACAAACTGAAGTAACTGTGTTCCAATGAAAACCTTTTGAGACTATTTTTAAAATAATGCACAAAGAGTAAAAATTAAAACTAAAAGAGAGTTCCACTTAAACAGATACCAGCATTTCAGTTCAAACCAGATTTCAGATTAATTACCTGAAGTCAAAACTGCAAAAAATTCCCAGTTAGTTAGTTACCAGTTTAAGGTTGTCTGAACATTGGATTCTGCGTACTGGATTCTGAATGCTTTTTGGAAGCTCTGAATACCCGTAACTCTCATTGAAGTCAGTAAGAACTGAGGGTGCTCAGTAATTCTTAGGAGGTACTTAATAATGTACAGGACTGAAATCATAAAGATAGATGGCACTTGGTCATGGATACCTAACAGAATATGGCTCAACAATGAGATGTCAAATAAATCCATGATTTAGAGCCAAGTTAATGCAAGGGAAACATATAAGATAAAATCCAAGCGAGAACAAAATAACACAGAGAGAACAAATATTATGCTATTTCTAGAAAAAAACCAACTGTTAAAGGTGAATAGTTCTTGGTGACAGGGACCAACTTTTATTATGTGTTTGTACATTATCTTGTACAGTGGGCCCTGATTCTTGCGCAGAGTACACAATATTACTGCAGTGCAAATAACAAACAATAACATTAGTCCTTCTGAATGCTTGATAATAAATTGCTCAATGACTCACACTAGCATGAACATAGTTCCTAACATAGAATGTCTTGCACAACAAATAAAGAGCAGCTGGTAAGAGTATAATGCATCTGAACTAAAATGGTTTTGAGTTACCTTTACATTTTGAATTTATACCTCAGTAAATAGCTCTACTGGTTTGCACATAATCTGTTTGTGTTTGTCCCTGTGTGCATACATGTGATGTCTAATCCAGGGTTCAAATTACACTTTGACTATTGGGGGGGAGGGGTCTGCAGAAAAAACTGGGCTACCCATCATGATGCCCTAATAAAATTGGAGACCCCCCAGGTTATGATGTTTAAATCTTACAGGGGGCTCTTGTCTCTTATTGGGGGGGCGGGGGGGAGGGAAGCTCAGCCCCTCTCAACTTCCTCTGTAATTCAAACCCAGTGTCTATCAATAAGGACTCTCAATCCAGTTGGTAAATTTAAAGGTATAATTTCAAATAACTAAATGTTATGTATACAAAGATGGAAAATTATGCATGCATATTCTTAACTAATTTATCTGATTTTAGCTCAGAAATGCAGTTTGTAGATTTCAGTTGGAGACTCTGGATATACAATAAAGCATGTAACATTTATATTTTGCATGAAGGAATTTAAGCAAACAATACAGCACCTGACATTTCATAAGTCACTTTTAGAAATGTGGTTCTATGAGTAACAATTTACAAGAAAGTTTGATTTCACACTTTTTGACTATCTATGCAACAGTATGAATTTCCTTATATGCATAAGATTATATCAATAGCTCTACAGACACTCCAAAAAATTCAGATTATGATCCAAGACAGTTATCACAGACTTAATTTATCATTTCTGAGCTTGTCCTATGGACTGAAAGAAAGGATATATTCATTTTGAACTTTTGAAGAAAATTCAGAACTAAGGAAGCAACACAATTTTGATTTTAATGGAGGTGGTAGCAATGAGATTATATTCAAGTTAATTTTTTTTTCTTCTCCTTATCAGGGAATTGTTTATATCACCCTCCAGACTTTTAACTTGTTCTTATTAAGAACAAGTAAAATTGACTAGAATACAAGTAGTGATCTTGTCAAGAGATCCTCTCTCATTAAAAACAGATTGTAATTCTGTACTGTAACATTCAGTATTCAATATTCATTGCCAATGACATTTATAGACTCCACCCAACATTTTACATTTTTTTTTAGCAAAAGACTTGGGAAAAAATTTTAAATGGGATTTTCTATATACGACATACTTCCCTTTATTACGGCACATGTCTCAGAAACTTGATTACTGGTAGTACACAGATAAAAGCTATAACAGAATGGTGACCAAACAAGTGGAGCCTATAAAGTATGCACTCCTCTTTTGTTTGCTGCTATACAAAAAGTGAATAGACAAGCCCTTTTGCAAACTTGCAGAGGACCAACTTTTCCCTAGCCCCCTTCTTGGGAATAAGCCATTTTAATTATTTTAGTTTTTTTGTTTAATCTTCCACCAACAAGTAATATGAATATTTTATACAACACTGATGAATGCTTAACTAATACAGTTCTTCATACAAATGCAAACTTCCTTTTTACTGGCCTCTGGTGACTATGCATCTAGTGCCAGAGTGGCATCATTCAGCTCCAGTTGCTATAGCATTTTCAAGAACCTCTCTGTTCTTGTCATAAATTATCTTTAAGTGAAAAAAGCTCCAAGGAGGTCTGCAGCAAACTGTATCAAATAATAGATTTGTAAGCTGTGGTAGAAAACACTCATCTTAGTTATATTCTTCTACCATCGATTGTTTAGTGACCCTTCTTTGGGATACAGATGAGCATAACCCTGAAAAATGTTTGTGTTGTCTTTCTTTTGCTGGCAGCCTGCAGGCTGCATGATCTAATAAATATTGGCAGGGCCAAATGAAATAATATAGAAGAGCTTCTCTTCTTTAAAGTCCATAGACCAAGAGACTCTTGTCACTTGTTAATATCTCCATCAAACAGTGAAGTGTTAACATATGTGATACGACCACGCAATCAAGTAAGGACCGATTTGTTGACTAATTAAACCAACACAACAAGCTCTTTAGCACCTACAAGTGACAAGTTTAGAGCAGGCAAGTGGAAACTCTCAATTGAGTCCCCTTTTATCAGACTATCATGCCAAATTCAATTCTCACTGAGTAGTATTTGAACGTACTTGACTTCCACTATGTGCTGACATGCTTACAATAATTCATCATGTGTGACAATAGCCCAATATTAGAGATTTATGATATATACAAAACAGTTACAAATGAAATGTAGCCCTAACATGTGTCTGCTTTACTTATCCACAGCCTATTGATATTATAATTAATGGTCAATTACTTAGGGGTAGAGAATAGAAAATAGTCATTACCAGTTTCAGTCATCATCTGTTTTTGGCAAAATCTGGAATTAAATGAAACCATTTTCATAGTGTTTGGCGGTTGCTAGAACATACACTGTTGCTCAGTAGAAAAACAACAAGAGCTGGTTCAATATCTGTTTTTTACATGAAACATTATTTTATAACTAAAATTTACTTTAAGACTAACAATGTTGATGAGTGTTAATGAACTTTTCCAAAAGCAGGAAAATATCCTGGAATTTTTGATCAATAGCTTATAAGCACTGTCAGTTTTAACCAATTAAAACAAAATAACTTACATTTCTGACTCTTTTGTCAGAAAAATTATACAAGTGGCTGCTAATCATTGCCTACCACACAGAAGGTCTACAATCAGGAGCAATTCCAAAAAGATGATTTGTGAATCTAAGAATATCATAAATGTAGGACAGCATGCCTCAGGGTTTTGTTATCCTGGACCTCTGATCATATAAATGTTAATTTTAACATATAAATGTTAAGTTTAATTTTAACTATGTGAGTAGTTCTACTGAGTTCAATAGTAGGGCCCCTATGTCTAGTTCAGAACAACATTAGTTACCAAGGCCAAGATCTTTAAAGGTACATAGACCCTGAGCTTCTCCTGACTTCTAAGCAGCTTTCATAGCACCTGAGTTCTAAGCAGCCTGCCACCTAGTGGACTTTTCACTCCTGAGCCAGGTGCCAATGCTTCCCAAACACCCCCTTGGGAGACTTAGGTAACTTAAGAAGGGATCTGCAGAAGCCAGAAGGCTATGTGGGCAGTCATCTAAATTATCTAGCAGTGAAATACTGAGGAGGGAGATAGAGGCGTGGAGGCTTAGTCATCTAAGAAGTTGACCTGGTGCCCTTGTCTGATGGGCCAGAGATAGGGATCCTTATTTTCAAACAATTTCTTGGATTTAGGTGTCTAAGCCATGACACCTGCTTTAGTAACTTGTGCCCTGGTAGCTGTAACTCTGTTTCTCTCCTACTCCCCACTTGTGGAATACTCCTTTTATGCTCACCCTACATTTTCCTGTGGCCCTGGATATCTTTTGTGTGCTTATTCTGCTGTTCTTCCTATACATGGTGGTTGGATGGGAGGGCTGGCAGGGCTTTTGGGATCAGATATTGCTGGTGAGAATGCCTCATTTAAGCAAAGAATCCTGTTTGGAGGCCCCTATCTGTGGTAGATCATTACTTAGGCAGCTTTACAAATGTTGACTCTGAGAAATGTAGGCATCTGAAAAAAAATTGGTGCTGATGAGTACAGGCAGCAACTTAACGATAGCTTGGAAACCGGTGGAAGCACCCAAATGGTGGAATTAGGTGCCTAAAGAAAAAAGAAAGGTGTCTAAATAATTCATAAGGTTTTGGGCCCAAAAAGATTCTTTTCTTCTCCAACATGTAATGGTGTGGCATTGTAGTAGTTGCGTAGGCGTGGGAATGGGAATGAAATTACAGAGGGGAAAACCAACTCAGAAGGAGAAAAGTGTATGACGATTGAATGGATGAATAATATCCTTAATCAGTGACTTAGTGAAGAAACAGCTTCCTTGTCTTATGTTCATGCCATACAGGTAGACAGTGGAGATCCTACAGACTTGGAAGGCAGTAGATCTTTGCTAACCCCACTCCCAGCACACCATCCCAAAACCCCAAAACACACCCAGACATAGATTTAATGAATATTCATCTTAATTTAATCCATTCACGTTTGCAGACTTCTTTGAAATCACTAATTAGATCTGTAAAGTAAGTACTGTATGAGACTAAACCTTAGCAGCCAGCAACAGCAAAAAAGCAAAATGTTAGAGTACAAAGACTAACATCTATAGTTATTCATATTATAATTTAATGTTAAGAATCTATCCCTAACTATACATTTAATTTAATTTTTTTAAAAGTTTTATGGAACATGTTATTTTTGCCCCTACAAGGATTATTAAAAAAAACCCTCTGATTTAATTGAAAATTCCAACCCCATCATAAATAAATCCAACTTCTATATAAATAAATAAGATAGCCAAATATCAGAATGAATTATCAGGAATTTTATGGATAACTGTATCTTTTACTTCACAAGAACTATCAGCTATATCAGCACAAGAGGTAAAAATTCTCCTCTCAACTAATACAGGTCATTTTAAGAGTAGTAATAAAAAGTTCAACATACACACACAATTTAATATGATGTTTTATATACAAATATTTTAGATCTCTTAATATTTAAACTTTGACTCATAACATAAAATACAAATAATTTAGCTATTTAAAGGAGAAGGGGTTGTGTAGAGGTTTCTGTTGAGATCAGACTCTCCAAAGGAATCAGTGAATTTCAATAGGACTGTACCATATTGCATTGTTTCATAAAATGCCATTGAAATAAATTGGGCTTACAAAGAGTTGATTGAATATAAGTGGCAGAAACATATTGGGCAATATTCATCTCTAGTATAATTTCATGTGTTTTAGCAAAGTTACACCAGGGATACACTTGGCCCTTGGTTTCTTCTGCATTTCCATCACAACTGAATACAAATTATTTTAAATGTGAAAAAACTCCATATTAAATCTAATTTAAAGAAAACTCCACTGAAAGAGTGGTTAAGTGTCTAATTTATAAGAACAAGTACGTATAAAGTGGAAACTCCAACATTAACATATGCTATTGTCAATACTGATATTGTAGATGCAATCAAAACTGCTTTGAACTGGTCTGAGGATATGATACTCACTGAAAAACAGCACTTAAAATCAGGTAAGTTAGGTCTAAGTTTCTTTTCTTTTGCTTATCTGTGAGGAAGGGGAACTCAAGGTAGATGATAATTTAAATTTCAATTTTTAATTTGATTTTAATTTAATTTTCAAAAGTATTTGTAAAGAGAGGGACTGGAAGTCAGTGGAAGAGCCAGATGTTCAGTACCTTTCAGGACGAGGCATTTAATTTTCTTCCCCAGTTTAGCACATGCAAAACACAGCATTTGTATGTATAAATAGTAACTCTATGTATGAATCAGACAGTTGAATATCTAACTACCATTCTGCATGAGCAAATGCAGGCATATGTTTACCAAAAATTGAAGCCACTTTGAAATGTCTCTCTCAATGAAGCTTATTACTGAATTTACACTTGAGTTGTACTTAATATGAAAATGAAAGCATCTATTCCCCCCCATTACATTTGAAAAATTCTCATTAACATTACTAAAAGTTATATTCCTACAATGAGAACAAAACCCATCCCCATCTTCCAGAAATTAATCTATCCCATATCTGTCTCTCCTGTTTAGCTGAGAAAGAATGAAGAACACATTAATAGTATGATTTTCTCATGCTGTTCTCATTAGTCTGGTTTTGGAAATCACATTATTGCATGGGATTCAGATATTTATTTGTGACCTGAGAAGGTCATAAAAGCTTCCAAACAAATTAAGAAACAGTAAGAAAAAAAATCACATTATTTTTAAAAACAAAAACTCTCCACATTTCTTAGTCAATCATGAGTTTAATTAGATTCAGTGGAAAAAATCACCACAAGAGGAAAGAAAGATTTAAAAGTGCTATTTTTGTTGTGTATTCAAATAGTCCATTTGTCCTGGGGAACACAGATGGATCAAATGTATCAGTATTGGCATCGTTCAGTGTGGTTTTCATGTCTAAAACTACTAGGAGAATGACATTTAGAGAGACTATTAACCAAATTTTCATTCTCTTGTACATGTCTTCCTCTTGGAACTTATCAGAAATATTATTATTTAAAGCAAAAACAAATTAGCATACATGTTTTCTTCCCTTTTTGTTCAGAATTTACCTGGAATTTTGGATTTATATTGAAACTTTCAAAATCTTTCACTATCAACCTATGAATGTGTCTCAACAAAGAACAAAAACAAATCCTTATGGGATACTAGTTAAAAGATCATACCTGTATCCATTATTTTGCAAGTGTAATAACTTGCAAATCAAAGCAGAGAGTACCCGATTCTGGATTCTGATCTCACTCACTCTGACCTGTGTAAACTGGAATTAACTCCAAAAAAGTCAGTGTAAAATTGTTGTAGACCAGAAACAAACCTTATATTTTTGTTCCCTAATTTGAAAAAGAAACATCAGGAAATCTCTTTTATTTTTTATCTGTTTTAAAATGTTTAAAATATTGAATGTACTGAACTTTTCACTCTTCTCAATTTATCTTTCATTCCAAGTGTAGAATTTTACACCAGTTTTACATCATTTCAATAAAGCTAGTCCCGGTTTACACTATTTGAAACAAAAATTGAACATATGGTCAAATGCTACAAAAGTTAGATACAATGTGGAATGAGCCCTGGAAGCAGGAATTAGTGATATCTGATCCTGGCTCTTAAACTAATTTCCTCTGTGGCCTTATGGAAGTCACAATGTTTATCTCTTACTTTCCCCAAACATAAAATAGAAAATGTAATATCTACTTATCTACCAGCTTAACAAGAGTGCTATAAAGAAGATATGCAGGGACCTTGATGCTGCAATGGGTCCAATAGGCTTCTATAGAGGTGCAAGGGTCTTCTTGCACAGAATAGCCTATAGAGCAGGGACAGGCAAAGTTCAGGCTGCAGGCTGGATCGGGCCCATGTGGACTCCATTTCCTAGCACCCCCTGCCTGTGAAAACCCAGCAGTGGTGGCACCATGACAGCAGAAGCCCGGGGTTTCCCTGGAGGGTGCGTGGCTGGATGGCGAGCTGCTCCAGGGCTGGGATCTTGTGGCAGTGACAATGTGGTCTGGAGCCAGGGAAGAGCCACAATCTGCTACCCACATGCTGGGGCATGTGGACAGCAGATCGTAGCTCTGTCCTGGCTCTGGCCCATGCCATCACTGCCACAAGATCCCAGCCCTGGAGCAGCTTCCTGCACAGCCGCATGCCCTGCCAGCGTTGCTGGGGCCAGTCTCCATGGAAACTCTGGCCCAGTCAGTGCTGTGACAATGCTGCCACTGCTGTGGTCTCCATAGAAACCAGATGCAGCAATGTGGACAGGGACTGCTGGGAAATGGAGTCCAGCCACTGGCCAGAGCCACCATTTTGCCCACCCCTGCTATAGAGTCACTTCCTACAAAGACTTATGCACACCCCTAATTTTAAACAATATGAATAGCTACTATGAAGACAATAGGGATGTTAACTCTTGCTTTCATAATAGTAAGTTGTTCTATCTTTCCCTTTCCCCAATCTTTTGTTTCCTCATTATTCTTACACGTATTATGTCTGAACTTGGATCTATCTGGTGTAGGCATCAGGATCAGAAGATATGTTCTGGTAGACAAAATGGAAAAATGTAAAGCATGGTAACACAGAAGATACATCCTGTATTTACCTGAATCCCAGACGACTTTGAATTTAAGACGACCCCGCAATAATTAAATTATATACATGGCAAATTATAAATGTGTTATAATTTCACATGTATAGAATCCAATTAGTGGAAGATCTTAAATTCCTGCCCACCCTCTTCCCTGCAACTGTGGCAGGGAAAGCAGCAGCAAGAAGAGAGAGGCCAGATACCCACTCTTTGCCCTCCCTGCTTCCCCCTCTGACACGTGCCTGCCTCCCTGCCACTCTTCCCTTCTACATGCCTGCCCTCCACTGCATACCCCTGACCACCTGGTCTTCCCTTCTATCTACCTCCCATGCACCTGATTCCCCCATTCCCTGTTATTCCACTCACTGATGCCCGTCCCCTCACACTCTGCATTCCTACCCCAGCATGTACTTTCTGCTACTCTTCCCAGCTCTGGCTCCGGCTCTGGGGCAGACAGTGGTGTCAGCCCTGGCCAGCCCTCCCCAGCCAGGCAGAAGGAGTAGTAGCAGCTCTGGGCTCAGACATGTCAGGACTGGAGGGGCCAGACCTGGAGCAGAAGGTAAGGGGAGATGGGGCAGGTTGCGGGGGGCAGCACTGGGCGGGGAGCAGGTTGCATGGTCTCTCCCTGAGCCACACAAGAGGGTCTCCCCTGTGCTCTCCCTTGTTCTCACCCAGTGGTCTCCCCCACACTCCACCAGCCATGTGTCCCTTCTCCTATGAGCCATCCCTAGCCAGGGCAGGCAGTAGCTCAGCTCCAGCTTCAGCTCCAAGTCTGGGGCTGCTGCCAGAGCTGAGCCATCATCTGCCCCAGACCAGTACTTGAATCCAAGGCAAGGCTTTCCCCCCTCTCCCGTGTTGTTTGGGGGAGAGGAACCTTATCTTAGATTTGAGTAAATGCGATAGTTTAGTGATTCTGTTAAATGATTTTTTTTTACTATTAACTTAACTTTTGTTTATATTAACTAACTTTAATGGTTTACCTACTAAAGCAGCTTCCATGGTCAGTTTCCAGAAAAAAAGTATGTCCTTGCTCAGTGGTTTAGCCAGGTAGCTCTGTGCTCTGTACATGGGGCAGCTGTAGTGAATGGGGTAACACCATCTGCTGTGGTGTCACCGGCAGCAATATGATTAGTCACTACACAAGTACCAGCTATTTTTGCATCTCCTCCCTCCCCAAAGGTTGTGCTTGGGGCTGCTTCCCTGGTCGCACCCCCTTCAATTATACGACTGCTCTTAATTAACCTTACATACTGAGCACATCTACATGAGATGCTAACTTCACACTAGCCTAATAATGCTGCACAGTAGCACATCACAGCACGGACAGCGCTGTGCTGTGATGTGCTAATACTCTACTGTGCAGTATTATTAAACTACTGCGCAGTAGCATCACTAAAAAGGTGTTCACCAGCACTACTATGCAGTAACTCTGGTTACTGAGCATTTATTTAGTACTTTATTAAACAAATACTAAATTAAATGCACAGAAACCACTGCACTTTAATAAACATGTAGACACATCCACTGTGGAGCAGTTCCAAAAAGTCAGTAGGACTAAATAGGACTGTAATAGGCTGAAACCCTGGTCCTAGTGAAGTCAATAACAAAAATATCTTCTAATTTCAAAGGGACTAGGATTTCACTCCTTGAGTAGCCCCACAAGTTCCATTGAGCAAGACAAGAGGAGCCAGCAGACAACTAGAGAACCAAGTCTCCATGCCAGCCAGCGCACACTCCTGAGCATGTGCCATGCTGGGGTTTTTTTTGGCTACCAGGATTTGGTAGAAAGCACATTTTAACCAGGTACGTGGTTTGTGGCGCCACTAAGAGGCTTGTGGCACCACAAACCTCATGTGCCAACACATCTGGATCCAGCCTTTCAGGTGATTAAAAACAACAAACAACAACAATTATCATCACCACCACCATTATTTCCCCTCTACCACATTTGATCTCAGGAGGCAGTCAGTTGCTAAGGTGGGTCTAACTTAGACAAATAGATGAGTGAATTTAGAATGTTATTCAACTTCCTGATTATTTTAGAGTTCATCCATTTCCTTTCTGAAAGATCCATTGCCTTATAATAGAGGCAATTTCCAATTTGCACAGGGCTGTTATGATATCTCTATCATGAGATTCCAATGTACCAAAAATAAATAGTATTATGCTTATATTGTTTATGTGCCAAATTGTCTTCATTTCCTGCCACAACTAATCAATCTTTTCTTACATTCTCAGTTGAATATTCTCATCAAATGGTTAAGAAAAATCCACAATTACTCTCGTCCATACTTTTTTATAACTACCAGATATTGTCTTCTAGCATTCACTTCTTAAACAGTAACTGAAAAATCCCACACTATTTTTACATATTTATTACCTACAATTTTGCCTTGGTTTATGGCAGGAATACTTTGCTCCTATTCATAATTCATACCTTTTGCAAAGTGCCCAGTATGCAAAACTGTCAACCTTGCCATCTGGCCAACTTAGTACATTCACTTTAGAAAATGATTAATTGTCCCTGAAGCCTGGCCACACTAGACTTAAAAATTTTCCTCTCATCCTTCTTTACTTCAGCTTGTCTCATGGAAGTAGTCTGCATCAGTGCAGTCAAAATTAAATTCTCAGTTTTAGTTTTACTTTTCTAACCTTTGACAAGCTACTAATAATTTGTCACTTTTGTGAATAGTTTTTTTCTTTGCATTTCTGCTTGTGTATCTCTTCTTTTTGTATATCTAGTGATTTGCTCTCAAATGGAATATATTCCTCATTTATGTGAGGCAAGAATTCTAATGGGCAATATCTTTTATTGGTTGATGTCCATATAGGCAAGCTTTTGGGTATCACAGTATCCTTCTTCAGGCCTCCCAATTATTCCTTGTATAGTTTTTAAACTTGATTCAAGATTTACTTATTCTCATATAGTTAGCCACATTACCCACTTCTGCCCCACAACATCCTGCACTGCTCTCATCTCTCAGTTTACTGCTGAGGCAGACTGGCATATATATTTATATATATATATTTATGCTCAGTATTCTGCACACTGAGCCTTATTTTCAAAATTCTTACTAATCTGTCAAAGTACAAAGGAAATTCATTATTTTCTTAATTTCTTCATTAAAAACCTTTTTTCTTCTGCAAAACTCCTGAAAAATTGTGATGTCCATCTTTTATTACCTTATTGTCTTTTTATATTCTCATGACACTTGTGCAGTTCCCTTTAGTACCTTGATGTGCACTTTTGCACAATCAATTCTTAACAATATTTTTCTTATTATGTTATAACAAACATTAATATAATTAAAAAAACAATAACTATAACAATGCCCAAGAGCTATGGTATGTGCAAATCTGTGCATAGATGTTCAGCTCTAAATATCCCCTTGTTCAGCTGTAAATAACCAAGCCATGTCTGCCTATTCACAGAAAAAGAAACTTTGGGCAGTCCTCTCTAAATATAGAAACATGGCTTTTTGAAAAAGGAGGGGTATTTACTCCATTTCTAGTACCCTTTAAAATCACCTTTCACATAACTATTAAGAGACAGCACTACTGGTACTCAGCTCACCTTCTTGAGCCACCAAAGGACCTTCTGTGACAAGATCATGGTACCTTTTAAGTTTCTGTCTGGTGGTTCACTGTGCATTGTCACCTAAAGGGATGGTGATATCAATGAGTAGTGCTGTCCTGGCTGTCTTATGCACAACTGATTGGTTTTGTGACATGGTGCAGTCTGTGATGGTTGCTATATCCCAATATATTTTGATTTAGTCATCTTCCAGCATTACTAGCAACCTGGCTTTTTACCAGCGGGTGATAACTTTATTAATTTTGTTGTGTGCCAATTTGGTGTATTCTCAATTAGCAAAGACTGCCCATTTTTTGTGATATGCTGGATTGCCTTACTGGTTATATAGCTACATAGTTTGCTCACATCACTCACATCTTCTTTTAGGATAAATATTTTCTTTAAATACTCATCAGAATAGCCTGGTCCTAAATGGCATACAAAGCCGTCTGTTTTACCAAAAAGCTCTCAAATGCTGGTGATCAACTTGAACCACAGAGAGCAGGGAACTGAGTTTGCCACATTAGTGCCTTCTTCTGGCCTTCCTCCATCCATTCCTGAACCGACCTTTTCCATTTAATTTCTGGCTCTTCTCTTCCCAGCATTAGGGGGTGTGAAATTCTGTTTAGCCCTAATACATGCCTAGTGCAATGGTGAGTCTTTTGCCTAGAAGTAATTTCTCAAGCTTTCACCCGACCACTGCAAAGTGGCTCAAGGCTCAGCATATCCCATCCATCCATTCTCTCAGGTATATACCACCTCTCAATAGAGCTGTTACATGGTATATACGATAACACACAATGGACACCTCAGCTTTCAGTTCAGGAATTCCAAATTAGTCTTGGACTGAATTCCAAAGATACAAGACAGCATATTGCCATGGTTTTGTTTCTGGAATTTAATTCAGTCCACAAAATGCATTCCAAACCTATTGAAGAACCTCTTGGTCACTCTGCTTTGTATCTTGGTATGTTTGAACTTCAGACCCAAATATTTGCACTGACCTGTGTCAGATTTAACTCCTAAGTTTCGGGTTGGTTTTCCTGACTGTACTTCCTTGTTGGATATGTAGTACAGCACACTTGTTTAACACAAAATATCACAGAGAGATGGATAGACCTGAAGGTGTTCACAATTTCCATCATACTCTGGAGTTGGCTTGCATATTGGAGTCAGACAGTTTGAGGCCATCCATACAGAACAGATGTAACAATTCATCTGCTGTTGAGAGACTGCATAATCACAGCTGGAATCTCACAGGGTACAGCTTAGTGGGTTAAGTTTCAGGAGAAGCATTAGAAGATCTTTCTTGGAAGATCTCCTTGTGCATTGGGATTGACTCCCTATACCACTTTTGGCCCTTAATATTTTCATACAACTGTGTGTACCAGGTTTCTATCATATACTATCCTCATCATCCTTATTTTACCAGGGGGCTGATTTGATTTAACAGAATCTTGAAACAAACAGAATAACAGATAGAAATTCAACAGCTAAGGGTTTTTTACTCTAGCAGCTCTTGAGCTTAGTCATACCTCAGGTTTAAAGCCCTTCACCTGTGAAATACTCAAGTGAAAATGAGTACAGTGATATGAACCTACTAATGTGCAGGTCACATTACAAAACTATCACACTTCAATAGGATTGGTAGTTTCTGTTTAGCAGCGACCAAAGATTGAAATAGCAGGGATACTGTAGTTCAGGACTTGGTTCATTAGAACAGCTTTGCCTCTCATCTTTAGACAGTATGTTGGTGTTTATAAGACTGAGGAGCCAAGTTAGGGCTTGAAACTGCAAGCAATATGCACTCTGGCCTCAGTGAAGCAAAACACTTAAGCCCACAGTTAATTCAAAGCACATCTATTTAAAACACTTATAGGACCCAATTATTGCAACATCTCAGAACCTCACAATCTTTTAATATATACATTTATCTTTACAACACCCGTAAGAGATAGGGAAGTGCCATTTCCCCCATTTAACACATGGGATACTGAAGCAGAAATAAACTCAGGGCTAGGTCCATCAAACGAATTAGGCCTTTAACTCCCATCTACCTTCCCTTTTAAGTATCTCAGTCCAAAATTGCAATTCTCAAAATCACTGTTCAGCAGCTGCCTATGCTTGGAGCTACCTTAGGTCAATAAGCACTTACATTTGCAACATTGAAGTTTCTCAGATGTCTTAAGTTCTGCTTCTGAGCATGCTCAGAAATGTCTTGATAAAGTTGAAGTGCTCAGCGCCTAGCCCACACCTACACTCCATCAGGATTCATAAGGTGTTACTTGACATTTGTCACCCAAGAGTTCCAATCAACAGAGTTTTTAGTGCACACATAACAGATCAGGCTCTGCAGAAAAGATAGGTGAAGAAGTTGGTAGTACCCCCCGCCCCCCAATCCCCTATTTTAAACAATAGCTCAGTGCTTGAAGCACTCAACAGTGATGTGGAACACCACGGTTCAATTCCACCCACTGTCTGAAGAAGTTAAAATCCACATCTCCTACCTCCTACCAGAATGACAAACTATGAGCTACAGGCTATTCTAGGAGCATGAGGGTGGAATCTCTTGTTCTTCCTTGTTGAAGCTGTTCCACTTTAAGTCAATAATTAAAGATGCATTAGGCCAGAGAGAATGTGTTTCTTGTCCTAGTGTTTAGGGTCACTCATCTGAAAGTGGGGCAGATGTGGGTTCCAATTCTTCCTGTAAGTTTGTTTAAATATTTTATAGTAGGATTAGAGTGTTGTTGTAGCTGGGATTGTCCAGGAGATATGAGACTATATAGTTGGGAGAGATGTTAGACAAGCTTTGGGACACAAAGTGCCCACTCCTTGTGTTTAGGAAAGAAGCAGGTACAATCTATACTAGAAATATTTTTATTGCTAAATATTTTATAGTAAGTATTTTTAGGATACAGTACCTAAATTCTTTTGGGGATTTGGCTGAAGATCATGCAGTAAATTGCTGATGGAGCAGGGACTTATTTTTTAGTTATTAGATTTATATGCCACCCTTCCCCCAAAATAAGGCTCAAACCCAGACTAATACCCTAGTTACTGGGCAATCTTTCCTGTCTGAGTGACCTTCTTTTACTCTTACCATGACTCCCATAACATGCTTAAATTCTTGTCAAGGTCAAGGCTGGCACATTGAAGGATCAAGTCCTCAATCCCCAAAATTTAACTGGTAAAACCCTCCCCACATATTTTCTACTTTATAAAATTAGTATCAGTAATGTCATTAGCACTGGTATACACTATTAACTATACCCCCAATCCTGCTAAATTATTTATCCAAATTAAACCCTTTGCAGATAAGCGCTTAAACAGGGGTGGGCAAAATAGCGGATCTGGCCAGTGGCCAGACTCCATTTCCCAGCAGCCCCTGCCCGCATGACTGGGTCTAATTTCCATGGAGACCTCAGCAGCAGCTGTGCTGTGATAGTGTGAGGGCAGTGTTTCTGTGGAGATGGGGCCAAGCTGCTCTGGCAGAGCGGGTAGCAGGGTGCAAAGCTATTCCAGAGCTGGACTGGGATCTTGCGGCAGTGACAGCATGATCCAGAGTCAGGGCAGAGATGCAATCTGCAGCCTGCATGCTCTGGGCAAGGATCTTGGAGTCCTAGTGGACTCCAAGATGAACATGAGTCGGCAGTGTGACGAAGCCATCAGAAAAGCCAATGGCACTTTATCGTGCATCAGCAGATGCATGACGAATAGATCTAAGGAGGTGATACTTCCCCTCTATCAGGCACTGGTCAGACCGCAGTTGGAGTACTGCGTGCAATTCTGGGCACCGCACTTCAAGAGGGATGCGGATAACCTGGAGAGAGTCCAGAGAAGGGCCACTCGTATGGTTAAGGGCCTGCAGACCAAGCCCTACGAGGAGAGACTAGAGAACCTGGACCTTTTCAGCCTCCGCAAGAGAAGGTTGAGAGGCGACCTTGTGGCTGCCTATAAGTTCATCACGGGGGCACAGAAGGGAATTGGTGAGGATTTATTCACCAAGGTGCCCCCAGGGGTTACAAGAAATAATGGCCACAAGCTAGCAGAGAGCAGATTTAGATTGGACATTAGGAAGAACTTCTTCACAGTTAGAGTGGCCAAGGTCTGGAACGGGCTCCCAAGGGAGGTGGTGCTCTCCCCTACCCTGGGGGTCTTCAAGAGGAGGTTAGATAAGCATCTAGCTGGGGTCATCTAGACCCAGCACTCTGTCCTGCCTGTGCAGGGGGTCGGACTCGATGATCTATTGAGCTCCCTTCCGACCCTAACATCTATGAATCTATGAATCTGCAGGCAGCAGATCGCAGCTCTGCCCTTGCTCCTTGCAACTGTGACAGCATGGTCCAGAGCTGGGGCAGAGCCTCAATCTGCTGCCTACACAGATTGCAGCTCTGCCCTGGCTCTGGATCATGCTATTACTATTGCAAGATCTCAGTCAGGCTCCAGAGCACCTCCATGCTGTGCCGTATACCATGCCATCAAGGGCAGTGCCAGGGAGGGTTTGGGGGGCTATAGCTACCCCAAACTTCCCCATAGCCTCCCATAGCACCGCCACCACCACTGCTGCCTGCCCTGCACAGATGGTGGCAGCTGAGCCCACCCCACTCCCACCCACAGCACAGCCCCCGCCTCAGCCTCCCCATCAGGAAGAGGCTGGTGCCACTGCTGCCTGCCAGTGCTGCTGGGGCCAGTCTCCATGGAAACCCTGACCCCATGCTATCGCAGTGCAGTTGCTGCTGAGGTCTCCATAGAAACTGGCCCCAGCCATGCAGGTAGGGGCTGCTGGGAAATGGATTCTGCTACCGGCCAGATCTGACCTGCAGGCAGGACTTTGCCCACCCCTGGTTTAAAGGTTGTGTTGCTGACCTGTCCTAAGTAAGGATAAAGGAAAAACAGTACTTCTTACTAGAAATTAATATTTTTAGTAGAGAATTATGGAAGAAACTAAAATGCGAATGTGTGATATCCATTCTTTGGCAAGACTGAGATGAGAAAAGAAAGAGGATACAGTTTGTCCACCCAGAAAGTGACCTTAAGACTATTTTTCAGATCCACCACAAACACATGTAGAAAGACTCCTTTATGTAGATTACATTGGTAGAAAACTACATACAGCCACATACAACAATATGGGGAGTAAAACAGAAAGAAAAAGGTATTTTACAGGTGCTTAAAAAATTAAGAAAGATCAAAGTATAAAGCTCAGGACAGAGCCTGTACACAACTCTGGTTGAACTGTCATTTTTTAGCGGGATTCAAACATCTGCATTTACTTTGAGTGAAATATCATGAATAATTTATAACAGAATAAATAATTTAAGAAACATGGATTTAAAAAAAAAATTAATACCTCAGAATAATTATATGGCTTTATATTTATTAGTGAGGTGCTTTTGGGGAGAAAACATCCCTGATTTTATGAACCTTTTGGGAGATTTCTTTAAAAAAAAATTAACATTTCAGCTTGATATTATTTTAGTATTTACCACTCTGTATTGTCTTAGATGTCATCTTGGCAAAGGGCTCCTAAACAACTGCCACTTTTAGCACTGCTGCCAAAAGGCCCCCTTTCACAATAAAGCATGCTGTGCTTTGGCAGGAAATCAATAAAGTGAAAATCTGTTCTCATCATCCATACATTTACCATCACAATCAACAATCAAAGGCAAGACCTGGGTTCTTTATCCACAGGCTCCAGCCTCCCAATTTTCTGCTATGAAAGGCAGCATAAATTAGAACCCTTGGTTCCTGTTAGCTGGGCTTAATGGGTATGATTTATGAACCATTAAATGAGGTTATGTAAATTGATCCTTAGCAGAATGCTAGCACACAGGTGACAGGTGCAGTACATTCGAATGATGAGTCCACAAGGGTTCTGCACAAATCAGATTTCAGTGACATTCAGTTTTAGGAAGGAGAAATATGTTGTCAACAAGGAAGTGATTTAAATAGTGCCCTGGGTTTGTCAGCAATTATGCTTTTCTTCTTAATTGCTGCAAACTATATAAATTCTAATAGGAAATAAATTAGTGATTTGCCAGTTAATGACAAGGGGTATAGACAAGAATGGCTTAAATATTTTTTTTAAAATGACTACTGAGGCCATACTCAGTGATGATTTCACTTATGCTGTTAAAGTTAACAGATGCTTTAAATATACACTATAAACTAGACATGAGCTAAGTAAAATTATTTACAGTGCTATACTGAAGACATTTTAAAAAAAATCAAATCATAAATTTACAAAAAAAGGATGTTTTTCTCATTATCTTAATTTTTGTGCTAATGATCTTTATCTAATGTCAGGATGAATTCCATTAGCTGGATGTTAAGTATCCCACCTCATGTTTGCAAGTCTTTTTATTTATAATAAAAATAATAAAATCTATTAATGTGATGGCTGATTCTTTTTCTCTGCATTGCTGCTCAAGGGAACCTTAAGCATATGGTTATCTTCTACTAAGATTTCCTTTCAGAATGGGGTTACTTCTGTAAAACATCTTTTTTGGAAGCTATCATTACTGTGTCTGTCTTCATCTATTGGCCTGGGTGGAAAGGTTGCTAAGGACTCTATACATCTAAGTGGTAATTAAGAGTGATCCAATACATCTTTTTAATGAAAATGTTTATTGAGCAGTGGTAAAAAGCAGGAAGTAATACAGACAAGTGTGTGTGATTCAGTGCAGTAAGTATAATAAATGGAGAGCAAGTTTCAGGAGAACAGGATGATTGGCCAAGCTCGAAGTACTTTCAAAGCCCTAGGTAGAATAGGTCTCTTGAATTTGTGCAAGGGGCACACCGGAAGTGAGGGTAAAAGGTAACAGACAGCTAGGAAATCAAGTAAGGATTTAAGAAAGATTAACAAGGCTAAGATATTTATATGTGTCTGTCTATATTTTTTCCCCAGCCAGTTCATTGGTATGCATTTCCTATTTTTGCAAAATTCAGTGAAGTTTGTTCAAGCAACAAGCATCAGTTGCTAATTGAATTAGTCATTCCTATTGTGTTTTAATTCAATGGAGATTCTCTTCAAGGTTCAGTTGCCTACTCATGGCATTGTTCTGCTCAGCACTCGCATATGGCTCATGGCAGTACTTCCCCCTTCATAGAAGGTGTCACTTATTTCTGTGAAGAGGATCAACAGGAGTGAGTCCAGAGTGTGAACTGCTGTTCACATGGTAGATTGCAAATTGAAGGGACAGCAAGGTTTGAATGTGGGCAGTTAATAGTTTCTTTTGTTTTGATGCATGCAGAAATTGAATTTCTATTAGATTCTACAGGAAAATTGTTTGCCTATTGTCACAGGCAGGGTCCTACAGGAGGACCGTCATTTCCTTAAGGCCCCTTCCCGTGCCAAGTTGGCCCAAGGGCATCCTCGGTTTCTCGCCCGCCACGTCTTTGATGTTAAAATATGTTAGGGAGACTGTCTTTTTATGCCCTCTTGGTCACTTCTCGTTGTAGTCTCTGCCTGTGGACTCCCGGACCCCTCGTGGGTCCCGCTCTACAAATGGGTGCTTCCGGGGCACCCTAGGCTTAGGGGCTATGCGTGGCTCCTACCACCCCAATACCACGCCCCAAGCCTCGCAGACATACTGGACGTTATTCTGTCCCCCTCTCGGGGCCTCCTCTGCAATGCCGCCCCCTTCCTCAGGGTTCACCGCACTGCTACCCCCTTCCTCAGGGTTCACCATGCCCGCACTGGGGCTTCTCCTCAATGCCCCCTTCTCTGGGGCTTCCCAGTTGCCCCTCTCTGGGGCTGGGGTCTATGTACCCTGTATGCAGTGTTCTCACTGGCACTGGGGTCCCCACACTACTGTGGGTCCCCTATGAGGCCTCCTCCAACCCCTAATAGCCTCACCCAAACCACCGGTGATAAACAAACAGCAACACAAAATACTAGCCCTCCGGCTATAGCTCAAACTGAAGCCGTCCGGCCCTAACAACATTCACTCCTACTGAAGACCCTTTCTCTCTCCCAGCCATGTTAGATGCTGCTCCTGTATCAGGCTTCTCCTCGCATCTTTACTCAGGGAGCTCCTTCCTCTATGGTTGCTGGCAGGGAACTGCCAGCCTGGCCTCAGCCCCTGGGCTTTATAAAGGCCAAGACCTCAGCCCCTGGGCTTTATAAGGGCCAGGCCCTACCCCTTCTGGTCAGCTGACCTTCCCTGGTTGCCCCGGCAACCCACAGCTGGGCTCCTTGTTCACTCACTGCTAGGGTCCCTTCCCTAGCAGTTTCTCCTCCTTAGGAGCAGGGCACCTTAGTGCTCTGCGACACCTCTGTTATATGAAAAAGTGCTGTTGCTGCAAAGTACAGCTATTGAAAGTTAAGTCATACCTCAATTAGCGTTTCCCTGTGCAGCCTTTTCTCCAGGATCCTTCTGAATATGCATCAAGATACTGCTTTTAATATTATCACCTTTTCCTTACAGAGGACCCCTGCCTTATTTTAGTTTTGTGGCAGAAGATCAGTCAGCATACAGCAGCTACTACTGTCATGCTGCAAAAGTACATATATATTTCATTATTTGTCCTAGCAGCATGCATTCCTTGAATGAGTTTTCAGTAATAGATTCATAGATTCATAGATGTTAGGGTCGGAAGGGAGCTCAATAGATCATCGAGTCCGACCCCCTGCATAGGCAGGAAAGAGTGCTGGGTCTAGATGACCCCCCAGACCTTGGCCACTCTAACTGTGAAGAAGTTCTTCCTAATGTCCAGTCTAAATCTGCTCTCTGCTAGCTTGTGGCCATTATTTCTTGTAACCCCTGGGGGCACCTTGGTGAATAAATCCTCACCAATTCCCTTCTGTGCCCCCGTGATGAACTTATAGGCAGCCACAAGGTCGCCTCTCAACCTTCTCTTGCGGAGGCTGAATAGATCCAGTTTCTCTAGTCTCTCCTCGTAAGGCTTGGTCTGTAGGCCCTTAACCATACGAGTGGCCCTTCTCTGG
>NW_005841835.1:4836303-4854485 GCF_000455745.1 Alligator sinensis
GGCCTGCCGACTTAAAGGCATCCAGTTCCTCCAAGTGACCCTGCACCATCTCAGGGTCTACACTTGGTAGTCTGGCGCCTTGCTGCTGCCTCTCTACAACCCCAGTGAGAGCCTTGTCTTGCCCCTCACTTAGGAACACAGAGGTAAAGAACTCGTTGAGGAGTTCAGCCTTGTCCCCCCTGTCCGTCACCAATTGCTTCTGCCCATTTAGTAGGGGTCCTATTCCTCCCTGGGCCTTCCTTTTACTCTTTATATATCTAAAGAACAATCTTTTGTTATCCTTTACTTGGGATGCCATCCTCAGCTCCATGGTAGGTTTGGGCCATCTAACTGCCTCCCTACATGTGCGAGCAGAGGAGGTATACTCCTCTTTGGTAATCTCTCCCCGTTTCCACTTTTTATATGCTCCCCTTTTAGTCCACAGGCTGCCCTGGATTTCTCTGGTCAGCCAAGGAAGCCCCCTTGCCCCTTTCCCTCTTTTTCCTCACATCGGGATCGTCTCCCTCTGTGCCCGAAGGATCATTTCCTTAAGGTACAGCCACCCTTCCTGGGCTCCCATCTCTTCAAAACTCCTACTCTGCAGTGTGTCCTTGACTAGTCACCTGAGCTCATTAAAATCAGCTTTCCTAAAGTCTAGCACTTTCACCCTACTAGTTACCTTACCCACTCGATGTCTTATGATGAATTCTATTATTTGGTGATCACTGTCCCCCAGGTGACTACCAATCTGTAGGTCATTTTCATCCGCAATGCATTTTCATCCTCAATGCATTTTCATTTCATTTGCATCCGCAATGCATTTTCCCCGTCCTGCTCTGGACTTTTTTTCTGTGGGCCTGCCTGTTTTTGAATGCTTGCATTCAGCGAGTTACCTTCCTCCTCCAGGCATGGATTATAAACATTTTTTTAGATGCGACCAAGTCCTTCCTTGACAGAAACCATTCCAGGCCTACATGTCTGGAGCTCCTGGAAGAAAGTAGCACTTAACAGAAACCCTGGGTATCCCTGGATATGGAATGTGAAGTGGACAAAAGGTAAACCCTGCTGTTGAAGGCTGGGAACTGCTGATGTATGCAAGTATCTGTGGAATACTTGAGTACTGTGGAGCACTGAACACCTAGGAGATAAGCACAGAGTGGTGAGATCAAACCACTCTGCAGATATGTGAGGGGCCACCAGTGGTGGCCACAGAACTTTCACATTTGCATGGCCACTTTTCTTGAACTGTTTGCTGGGCTGACTGCTATGCTGCCATGGCCAGGCATGAGGATGAAAGTAGGAGGCAGCTCTAAGATGCAAAGTCAAGGTCACATGCCAAAGGTCTACAGCTGGAATATCCAGGCAAAGGTCAAGAGTAAGGGATGGAGCCAGAAAGAAACCAGAGTCAAAACCCAGGAATCAGAAGTCAAAGGTCAAGAGAGCAGGACAAGAGCAAAAAAAGGCAAGGCAAGGCAAGGCAAGGCAATATGCACAAGTTAAGAGCTATTTGCAGGTTGGAAGCATGGTATGTTTTACAGCAGAGGTCAGCTGTCAGGGTGGTTTGTTTCTTAAACACAAAGGCTAAGCCAATAAGGCTGCATCAGCAGTAGCTTGCCAGAATTCAGCTGGGCCTGCTAGCTCATCAAGCTGTGGAGCCATTCTTCCAGGGCAGCCTGACATTAAGGCCATAAGCAAAGCACTACATGGTGCTGTGAGGCTGTATGAGGCCCTGAAAAAGCATTTCAGAGCATCCTTCTGATAGAGGCTTGGGAGGAGTGTACATCTGGACTTTTTACAGGGTACTGGTGTATGGTGGAAGAGCTGGCTAACACTGCACTCACAACGTGAAACAAAGATAGCAAAATGAGCTTTTGTTAAGGTGGACAAGTTCTGTAAAGTGCTTTAATGGAGAATGCAATAAACAGCAAAAAGCTACCATCAAAACATGAAGCAAGCACCAAAAACACAGAACAGTCAGTTCAAAACAGGACAGAGGCAAATGAGAAGAGTGCTCTGAACCAAACCTCCTACAGGCCCGTATCCTTGGAGGTTTACAAAGACAGAGTGCCCTACAGATGAGTTGTGCTACTCATGTGATACATGACAGTGAGTACAGGGGAGGTGGGTATAGGTTCTGGCTGCTGTTCTGATCATATTTCCAGGCTTACATTCCCTCTGCGGTTACATCATAAATGGAGATGTTTATCTCCTTGCCCCAGCGCTGGGCTGAATAACCCCCCTCAGCTCAAACAGTGAGGAGTTTGAACACCTCCCTCCTGATCCATGCATATCTTGGGACTTTGCAGGCATCTTTTTGTGACTGGAAGAGATTCTTGCAGGATTGTTCAGATGTGTGTGCTGGCACCAAGTTCAGAAAATGGCAGGCAACTTTTAAGGGGGAGTGGCCTTCTGTCAGTTTGAATTTCCACCAGTAGCATTCAAGTCTATGTACAGAAAGTTCCTATGAAAGAACGCGAGAGTGTCTCTGGGACTGCTAAGATTGCCAGAATGATGGGAATGTCCATGCATGCCATACAGCAGCAGGGGGCTTCTGCCACTTGGGGGAGGTGGTGTAACATCGTTAGCAGAAAGAACACACGTGGACCCATGCAAACTGTTCCCACCAAAACTCAAGTTGTCAGCAGAACACTGGTACTGTACACTGAACACTATAGACCAGACTTCAGGGCCCAAGAGGGATGGTCCTTGCTGACTGGACTGCTATTCAGTATTTCTTTTTATTTTCATCATTGTGTAGCCCTGTGCACACCATGCAAATCAGACATCAATTTCCTCATGGACTTTCCTGTGGTGCTCTAGTTGTGGTATCTTGGGGCCAGATTCAATAAGGACTTAATTCCTAAAAATTAATACTTAACTTTGAGGGGCTTAGTCTGAAAGAGAAATCTAAAACACTGAGGCCACATCTACATGAGGCACTGACTGCAGTTCTTACTGCACAGTCATTTAGTACTTGTATAACCAAGTACTAAATGACTGTGCAGTAACCAGCGTTACTGCACAGTAGCATCTCCGCATGGCTTTGCGATGATGTTGACTGCTGTACAGTAGTGTCACATCACGGTTTATGCCCTGTGGTGCTACTGTACAGTACTAACAAGCTACTGCGCAGTAGTAATGAGCTACCGTGCAGTACGCATCTTGTGTAGATGTGGCCTGAGTGAGGCATCTCAGTTCCCCATACAAGTGCACTAAGGGCAGTACAATGACCAGGGTACCTAATGGCTGCATACGTGGGCTACAAACAAATGTCATATTTGTTCTGAGAGAAACCATTTTATCCTTGGGACAAAGTGCTATTGTTCAGATGTCCATGTCTGTTGTCCTGGAACAAACCCTAAAAAGGTTCAGGGAATAAGAAGTGCTAACAGTTTGTCCCAGGGCACTGCAAAGTGTGTCTAAATGATTGTCTCAGGACTGCATCTTTGAATCAATGGTAGAAAAGCTTCAGTGCATTCAGCTGCTTGCTAAACCTTGACTAGAAAGGTGATGTGTGCGTACATGCCAATCGTGGGACTTTTCTGGTCTGGGACAAGCACAGGCACAACTGGACAAATGCAACATCTGTTCCCAGCCTTAGTATGCAGCTGTCTGGCATGAGGAATAGAAAACACCAAGTACATATAGAAGCGAGTCTAATCAGGCCCTTGCTCTGGAGAGTAGGCACTCAGAATTTGTCCATTCAGAATACGCAGTCTGGAATCCCCTCCCGAAGCTGTGTGTCTGTGCTCTTTCTTTCAGAGAACTAAGTAGAGATCATTGTTTTCTCTTAAAATGTGGTGGCAGGAGGAGATGGTGCTGCTACCACCATTTCTTTTTATGTAACTGCTAAGCGATTGCAGCATTTAGCCACAAAGTAAGAGACTTAGGTTCAATTCTTATCTCTGCCTGAGAAGATTAAAATCCATCTCTACTACCCAACAAGGGAATGACCTAACCACCAGGTTATTCCAGGAGTGTGTAGCAGAAATAAAATTCACTGGGGAAGAGAAAAGAATACTAAGAGACATCATGAATCCCTTGCCTAGCTGCTAAGGCTGAAAGTGGGGTGCCTGGGATTCTGTTCTTTACCCCACGGACTATTTATGCATCACACAGTAATTGAATAAACTATATATTTAAAAAAATACTGTCCTGATAGCTAGGAATGGAAGCCAGAGCTTATTCCTCCCAGGTGAATATCTTGAACACTAGGCTAAATTCATGTACCTATTCTGTGGCCCAGTTACTTTTGCACTCTTGCCTGGATGGTTTCAATAGGAGCAACACTGGGTCAGGGAGACAGTGAGCGAAAGAAGGTGCACAAATCTGTCTTAGTGGTTAGAGCACTTGGTTGAACAGAGCTAATTAGTTCAGGAATAGTGCCATGCTAACACAGCTACACTGCTCCCAGTTCTGTAAATTCAGTATCCCCACCTCTGTCCTAACCTACAATTGTCAGCTCCTGCCTCAATCACTTTTTTAAATTCTGCACCTTCTCATTTTCTATTGTAGTCTCCTCCTGCCTCTGTTCCCATGTCTTGGCACCTGCTCCTAACCCCCTTCATCCACTCCTCACTCCCTCTGAATTTAAGTTTGGCCACTTCCTCATTTTATGCTGCCTAGGTGCACAAGGAGCACTGACAATATAGAAAAGGCACATGCCCTACTCTTAAATCCAGTGCCTGGTGACACAATAAACACATCTCATAGAAGGGTGCTATAATTGCAGGGAAAGTCCTGCTCAGCCCCTGCAGATGGTGCATGCTTAGTTGCTCTCTGGGGATTGTCCAGGTACAGTCCACTCTGTACACTGGAGCTATCTGGGGAGGCAGTACACTCAGTACAGAAGAAATCTCTAGTAACAAAGGTGCAAACTGATATTTTTCAGAGGCTTATAACTTGATCTAATTTCTAGTTCCTATTTCAAACCATAAAGATTTTCGAGTTTCACAAGAAAACATCCAGAACATATTTTTAAAATGGGAAATAATGACATATTTTCTCTTGACCTTTTCTCAGAATCATTTTAGCTGAAACTTCCTTCCCAAAATAATTAGCACTGTATTCTTCATTAGACAGCAGCATAAGCAGGGACTGAATTACTGTGGAAAACAATAACTGTGGACAGTGAACCTTTGAACAAAAGAACGAGTAGATGGAAACATAAAATAAAAACAAAGGAGCAGAGGCTAGAAAAGGAGAAGAATAATAGAAAAATGTATTTGGGGAACAGCTAAAACTATTTTCATTTTTTAAATTTCTTTTTAAAAGAACAGAAATCCTGACACGTACACATAGATAGTGTGTTGAACTATCCCACAATGCCAGTTTTTGCTATGATAAATACATAGATTACCTTAATATTTGTAATACTTATTTCTTTATACTCACTATAGGAAATACTCTGAATAGTACAAATACTAAGATTATTATACCGTAAATACTTAAGCTATGAGGCTGTAAAGTGCACCTGCAGGAGTTGAACAGGTAAAAATGACAGCAGAATTTTGCCTACTATGTGTAGAAAGTAAGCAAACTTAAACAATAACTGGTGCTGTGAATTTCAACGCCTTGCATTTTTTGAGGTTGGAATCCACCCCCTCACTTATGAATAGGAATGCTGTTCATTTCCTGCATCAATTCACATCCTGCATCAAACCTTTTATTTTTCCATAATTATCTGAGTAACAAAACAACATAGACTCTTAAGGCTTCTCACACATTAAAACTCACTGAAATTTTGAGCACTGAAGCTCCCCTGCCCTCAATTAATGGTCAATTTTTTCATCATTTCTCATAAATGAAAGCTTTCTTTTTATCAAAGGCTGGGGATGGGGGGAGTACTATTTTAGTGAAAATCATGAATAACTTCCCCCTTTCAAAATGTCCACCATTTCCTATTGTTTTCAAGTATACCTAGACTACACGCTGTACTTAGCAAGAATGGCTACTATCTCCCTTCACCTATTGTTCACAGTGTTCTTTGCTACATCTTGACAGCGTAGACAGCACCATCTTCCCAGGGAGCACCTTGACTTTGCTCCCACTGGGAAACAGAGACTATTTTGCAGAAAAATTTGAAGTGGATCATTTTCTTTCCACTCCTTCCAGTTATCAAGAGTACTGTAAAACAAATAAAAGGAAAATTAATTCCAAATATTTATTTTCAAATATTACTTTTTGTACTCTGTCTATTCAATTGGGATGGGAAGGAAGGGATGAAAATAGGAAACTTAGGTGTGTGCTTACGTGCATGTGTGTTGGAATTTGGAAGGCAGAATTGAAAAAAAACAGTATGCAAAGAGAAATTCATGGGGTACAGATGTAGAGGCTCACTTTGTGCTTTGCAGTTACTTTGTGTTACTGAAGTAATACCAGGTAACTGTATCTCCAACTTCCTGTAATTAGCCTTCATGCTTTGCTCTGCAAGGACCCGAAGGACCAGATCCTACTTTACCTATTGGGTGTCTGTGATCCTATTCCATCCTTCTCAAGCCCCCAAAAAGCCGCTGAAAGAAGGCAGGTGACTACTTTGGCCTCCTCCCACTTCTTGGTAACTTAGTCTTCAGGCTAAGATGACAGTGGGAGCACCTACACAAGATGCTACATTGCCATAGCTCATTGCTATGGTGATGTAGCACTGGCAGGCATGAACAGTGATGCTGACGCTACTGTGCAGTAGCATGGGAAAAGACCCATGTGGTGTCTGGACTGCACAGTTATTTAGTACTTGCTTAAGCAAGTACTAAATGACTGTGCAGTAACAACTGTGCAGCCTGGCGCATGTGTAGACCATATTTACTTGAATATAAGACCACCCCCCAATAACTAGATTCTATTCTATTTGCTATAATTTTTTAGATATTTATTGGAGGTTTGCCTTGAAGTTGTTCCTTTCCCACTGCTATAGCAGTAATATAGATACACCCCACAAAAGAAGCCACGTGTTAATTAGCCCCCACTCATGACTTGAACCAGGTGTTCTTATCGCAAGTCCTAAGATCCTCCAAAAATGTATCTGCAAATGAGATACAAGGCAAACTAATCTGGCTGCACCTCATGGAGGGTGGAGCCACAGTAATCATATGCAACAGGCTGAGACAGGGGATGACAGAGAGATTCTGGGTGAATGGTTTAGGGCCCTTTTGGTAATGTTTACCAGACATTTAAGGCTCATAAAGAAACAGAAATCACTGTAACTGTAAAGGATAGGTAATTTGTGGGAGTGAAGAGGAAAATGAAATGTATTCAGTGTAGCGGCTCATGAAAAAGAGTCAATGGTGAAGGGGACTGCAATTAATGGGCACTACTATATGCCTTATTTGGGTGGGCTGCACTAACCTAGCCTTGTGGTAGGGTCCCATTAGCATTGAAAGCCTGCTGTGTGCCTTAAAAGCAGAGAAAGGGATCAACAGAGCATTGGAATGAAAGAAGTGGAGGGAGACCCAAAGCTCAAAACAATGGCAGTGGTGGCAAGTAAGCATGAGGTAGAAAAAAAGTTGAAGAGTGGAAAAGAAGATCTGGAAACAGATGCAGAGTGGATGAAGGTGGAAAAGAAAGGAAAAAAGAAGGTGACAGCGGGAGCAATGATGGAGGCAGCAATGATGAGAGTGATGTGGCTACAAGAAAGACAGGAGCAGAGGAGATCAGCAGACAGAGTGGGAGCAGCAGGACAAGGTACATTAGGTGAGAAGCAGAGGATGGCAGGAGCACAATGGGAGACCAGCCCACTGGGAGTGTCACAGTGGGCAAACATGTAAGAGGTACCAAAAGAAGCTGGTGAAGTGCAGAGGCTGTATATAAAGGCAACTTTAACCAGTGACAGGAGGCAGTAAGAATCGATAATGAACAGATGGGATTTCCTGGAGAACATACTGTCTGAGATTTTGAATATGCAGGCAGAGCATCTTATCAGACTGATACGTTCCTGAACTGAAAGCCTTGGGAATTCACTTACTGGGATGGAGAAGGGTATGAGAACTTTTGGATGAAATATGCAGAGAAAGGTTAGAGGGAGGAAATAAGAGGGATAACAGTTCATAGAAGGGGAAAAGTCAAGAGAAAGAATCATTATAGTTTGAATATACGTGGATTTACGAGAGGTAGAAAACAGAAAGATGGGTAGAAATGTACATCCACAGGTCATGTCAGTAGAGAAAGTAAGGGACAATTATGCTATCTGGACAAGGTCGTGGAGGGCATGAGTAGTATTACAAGCAGATGAGTGGAGTCCAGGTGGGGTGCTGAACCTTTCATCAGTGATCCAGCTTGGGATACACCAGGGTTTTATAATGTACCATGGGCAACCAAAACTGTGCAGCAAATGCGGAAAGGTGGGGCACCTGTCTGCACACTGTCCCCTCACAGCATGCTACAGATGTGAAGAGATGGGGCATAGAACAGCAGAGTGCCAGAAGTCCCTAAAATGCACTATTTTTAAGAGAGAGGGACACTTGTATTGCAGATGCCCCTAAGCCTTTGCAAATTATAGTCAGGACCCCTGAGAGACAATAAAACCAGGAGGAGGAGAACAGAGGAGAGGAGGGGTTGAACACTGAGGTAGAAATGATAGAAGAAACCCTGCAAGATGGTGGAACAGAAAAGGAAGGGGGTAAAGTTTCTGTGATTGAGGTAGCTCAGGAGGAGGTAGGATACTGAATGGAAGTGAAAGCAAGAACAGCAAACAGCTCAGAAATGAGGGTCGGGGTGGGGAAGAAAGAAGACACCCTACAGACAACAGAAGTAGAGATGGAGCAAGAGAAAGAACCAAAGAGACAGGCTGGGAAAAGATAGAAATGCAGGGGCTAAAGACCAAGAAGAAGAAACCTGATAATGAGGGAGGTGAATCAGAAGAAGAGCCAGAGAGCAGTTTCCTGCTGTTAATACCCAGAGTGGAGACGAGAAGGCGGGAAGTGGTAGGGAGGCAGAAATATGAAAGCCTTTCTAAGTGTGAAAGTGATTTGGCAGCTTGCAAAGGCTACATGTGAGGAAGGGGGAGGAGTCAACCACCCCAAACAGTAACACAAATAAACCTCAAAGGGACAGGTGCACTCATTTTAAAACAAGCATAAATGGTAGGCCTGTGTGAAGTGGCTAGTATTTGCTTCGGATTCGGCCGATTCAGGGGACAGTGATTTGATTCAGTGATTTGAATCACAGTTCTGAATCGATTCGGCTGAATCTGATTCGGAGATTCAGCTGCTGCCAAATCAGCCAAATCTCCAAATCATGCAGGCCCTGTCCCCTGTCCACTCAATGGCTACCTTGCCTGGCCCCAAATCCTGGCTCTTTGAAAAAAAAAGCCCCCACTCACTGGCTCCTGCCTGGCGGGGGGTGATTCCCGCTGCCTTCCACGGCATGGGGGGCTCTGCCATGAGCCCGCCCCTCCCTGACCACTGTCCCAGCCCCCCATGGTTATCCTGCCTGCCCCAGCTCCCGGCCCTTAAAAACAAAGAAACAAACCCTGGACTCACTGGCTCCTGCCTGGTGGGAGGGGAGCAATCCCTGCTGCCCCCCCACACTGCCCCGCACTGCATGGGGGGCTCTTCCATGAGCCCCCAGAATAGCTGAGACTGCTGCAGCTGCTGGTGAGTTGGGGTTTTTATTTTAGTTTTTTTTTAAAGGGCTGGGAGCTGGGGCAGGCAGGGCAGCCATGGGGGGCTGGGACAGCGGGCGGGGGTCGAGGGGCTCATAGCAGAGCTCCCCATGCAGCATGGGGCAGTGGGGGAAAGCAGAGATTGCCCCCCATACCGGGCACCACCCAGTGAGTAGGGGTTTTTTTTTTTTAACAACTAGGAGCTGGGGCTGGGCAGGGAAGCCATGGTGGGGGCATGCTGGGAGAACGGGCAGGGGATGGGGTCTGGCAGGGGTCCCCTGATTCAATTCAGATTTGGAGATTTGGCCACGGAACTGGGCTGAATGTTCTCCAAATTGAATCAGCACCCAAAGCTTCACACAGCCCTAATAAATGGCATTGACAATAGTTTCACTTAATGTCAGGAGTGTCTTAACAAGGAAAAGATGGGAATAGATTGAACCAGTGTTGAACCGTTTAAGAGCAAATATAATCCACTTATAAGAATGTGGTATACTAGATGAGAGGGATTATTAACACTTTGAGAAAAGGTGGAGATGGGGACCATCCCAGTGACCAGGGATAAATGAGAAGAAAGTGTCAGGGATAGCAGTATTATTTAAGAACCCAGAGCTGAGAGAAAAAAGGTAGAAGTCATCAGTGGCAGATTACAACAAATGATACTATCAGTCAGGGGAACAGACTTAGAAATTTCCAGTGTATATGTACCACCATAGAGAGAAGGAAGCAAAGCACTGCTTAAAAATCTAATGGTTTACATAGCCAGAAGGAGACTGCATAATAGCAGGAATTTTCAATTGTATAATTGAAGTGGGTGACAGAACAGGGGAAGGAGGAAATGGAGCTTTAGACAGCTCATCCAGACTGTTAACAAACATAATAAAAGAAGAGTCGCTAGAGATATGTGGGCAGGGGAGAAATTTTTCACTAAAACAGACCCCAGTGGAAAGAAACAATCAAAAATGGACTTTGTGCTTGTTTCAAAAGAAATAGGGATGAGGAAGAAAGAAACAATACATGTGGCTTTTAGTGATCACCAGATGATGAAGGTAGAAATGAATCTGGGTAAGAGCCCCCTGGGTGAGACTGTGGAAGTTAAATGTGCAGCTATTACAGGATGAAGAGATATGTCAAGTGTACATGAGACAGTATGATGGGTGGCAAACACTGAAGAAATATTTTGCGACTACCAGAGAATGGTGGATGATGGTGAAGAAACAGACTGGAGACTTCTTCAGGAAGGAAGGCTGAAGATGCATGGGGAAAACAACGAAAGATCTAAGAGAGCTGGAAAAAAAAATGCAGGAACTGCTAAAGGAAGCTGCAGAAGGAAGACACGTATGAGAAGAGCTAAAAGAAACAAGGCAAGAGTTAGAAACCTGGTTTAAAAGAAAGATGAGAGAGAAAATGTTCTTAACACAAGCACCCTGGGTGGGAGAAAACAGAGTGGCCCCAATACTTTCCGTCAGTGACAGCAGCAAAAGGAGAGCTTAAAGCAGCGTGGAAAGAAGGTGATGCCCGGTGTCAGAGCCTAGTGGTTGAGTGCCTCAGCACAGTGGAACTTTCTAGCACAAGGCACAGTGAGATTTTGTACGAGGGAATTTCTCGGCACGGTGGAGACCCCCGGCGTGGAAAGGTTCCCGCCGCTCATATGCAAATTCACACATTACTATTGGCCGGTTCTAAATTATTCCTACGTGGCGACTAGCAATTGGCTTGCTAGCCGTATAAAAGGTTGGAGCAGTTTCCGCCCAAGTTGGAGACTTGGTGGAAACCCAAGTCTGCGCCCATCTCGGAGTTAACGTGGCGGACTGATCAACCGGTGACGACTCCCCGTCACCGACTGACCCAGACGTACCCCCCGTGTTCTGCATGCTCATATCAAAGATATCTCGTCGAATAAGAGCTCCTCGGTTAAACTGTAACTGAAGTTTGAAGTTAACTTTCTTCCTACGCTGTACATCTTGACAGTGTAAGTAAATTGAACCAGTACGCGTTTGTGCCTAATTCTACTCCAGCGGTCGAAAGTACCCATCTGTACGTTCTAGGTTTGTGGCCACAACCCAGCCAACCCTTTCCCGGATCCCCCTTGGCCCCCACACCCGGGTGGAAGAGCAAGAGGAGGTGTTGGAAACAATGAGAAGATTTTACGAAGAGCTATACCAGAGGAAGGAAACAGACAGGAAGAAGATGTAAGAATTCTTGTGTAGTAGGCTTACCTTTCAGAGCTTGGTTTGAGTCCCAGGCTTGAGAGCCTGCTGTTTTGATTAGTGGACCCCATCCACCAATCAGGAGGCAGCAGGAGAAATAAAGTCATGCCCCTTTCCTGAGGAGAGGGGGGAGAAGAGCTCCCCTGGACCTGATTGAAGACTGTAAACTGTCAGGTTGGGAAGACTTCAGGGACAGAGCCCTAGAGTGTATAAAAGGAGTTGTATGCCCAGCATGAGGGGCAGATGTGGCAAGGGACTCAAGAAGAGAGGAGCCAAGAAAAGCTGGGGAGCTCTCCCTCAGCAGGCAATAGGCCCAAGGCTCCTGAAACTGCCACTGGAGGAGCAGCCTTGGAAGCATTGCGAGACTGCTCGGGCTGTTGATGGCACACGGGGACAGTGCCCTGGGAGTGGTGTGACACCGCTCAGGCCTATTACGGTGCATGGTTCGGTGCACAGAGCCCAGGCTTTGGGAGCTGCAAGTGGAGGCTCAAGCCTGCAACCCCAGAGGGCCAATAGGCCACCGTGTGCAGGGCGGCTCACAAGGGAGCAGAGCCAGGGAGACACGGAGGCTGTTTGGCTTAGCCACCCAGCGTAAGGACAGATGGCCAGAGCCTAAAGGGCCCAGCCTGTGCTAAAAGAGTCCTCAGTGCCAAGCCAGGGCACGGGGAAATAGTAGTGCTGCAGCGTGAGGCCCAGCACCCAGGAGCCAGCAGCAGTGATGCAGCAGCTAAAAGGAGCTGAGCCCTCGGTGCCCAGAGTGCGGCACAGGGTGGAGAGGAGCCCAGCAATGTGGGAGAGGCCTGGAGAGGCGTTCCAGCAGAGGAGACCCCATTAAGCTGTGCCCTGACCACCGTCACCTGAGGGAGCGTGAGTCATTGGGCCCTTGGGTCCCACAGGGGAAAGACATTTGGAGCGGGCAACCCCAGAGAAGGGGCTAGGTGAGCAGTCCCCCACCTAGCCAAGACCCTAAAGGGAAGGGCCCCTGGTGCTCCCTGGACATCCCCCAAGGGACCCCATTAGAAGGAGGACTATCTCTTGCCATGGGTCAGGGACTATATTAAGGAATAGGTGTTATTAAGATTGTTCCTGTTTGTGCCTTATATGTTGTAACTGAAATGTTGTATTGTGATGTTGTATTGATGTGCTGAAATTGTTTTATTGTGATGGGTAAACAGTGTTATTTAGGGTTTGACCTTGGTGATTGGTTAATGTTCACTGCATAAATATATGTATATGATATTTAGTTTTATGATAATGTATATAGTTAAGAACTTTGGGCTTGGGCTAACTCTATAGAGGAAAGAGGGATCTGCTCAAAATTCTGGCAATCCTCTCATAGCACCCCCTCCTGCCTACCCATCCCATCCAATTGAGAATAGGGCACACCCTTGGGTGTACCTGGGTTACACTTGGAAGAGATTGAAGAGAAAGTAGCAGAGGAGGAAGTGAAGAAGATGGAGGAAAGGATAAGCCTCAAGGAAGTGGAGTAGTGTTTAAAAACCTTTAAAAGAGGGAAGTCACCAGGAGCAGATAGACTGCCTATGGAATTTTATGAGAAGTTTTGGGCACGGGTAGAGAAAGATGCAGTGGAAGTGTCTGAGGAAATAGCAGAAACAGGAGAGGCCAGGAAATATTTTACAAGAGGCACTGTGATCTTGCTCTTCAAGAAAGGGGAGAAGGAACTCTTGAAAAACTGGGGTGCCTGTACACATACCAAGATGCTGCTTTGATGCACTTTAATTACAGTGCATCAGAGCAGACTCAATCAATCAAGTCTTCTGGGGTGTGCTAATTAGCATGCTTCAACAGCTTCTGCATCTCATGTGTTCAGTGTCCCCACAATTCAGAATGGCATTCAATGAGCTTTAGTTAAGCACCCCCACCACCATTTTGAAATGCAGGATGGTGAATATATGAGATACTGTGGGCACTTTTAATTAGAGCAGCTCTCAGAGCCACTCTAATTAAAGCACTTCCCCACTCCCTAGAACACATGTAAAGATCCCCCAGGAGACCTATTATGCTCCTTAATATGGACTATAAGTTAGTGGCCAAGACGCTGGCTTTCAAGATGAAGAAAAACCTCTACGAAGACCAAATATGCATAGTACCAGGTAGAAGGATCTCCAAAGCAATCAGAGTGATCAGAGATGCACTGTCCCACATCCAAGAGAAGAAATCAAACACAGTTAAAGTAAACCTAGATTTAGAAAAAGCATATGACAGAGTGGATCATGATTACATATGAGAGATGCTAGGAAAAATGGAGTTCCCAGAGAAATGTATATGTTGGATAAGGCTTTGTATAGAGAAGCAGAGAGTCAAGTTCAAATTAATGGGCACCTAAGCAGGGTCTTTAATATCCATACAAGAGTGAAAGAAGGGTGCCTGTACTATTTGTGTGCAGCATGGAACCATTAGCACAAACCATAAGAAAAGACAAGGTCATGAGTAAAGATACCAGGAGGGGTGAGGTAAAATGTGTACTATACATGGATAATATAAATGTAGTAGTTAGAGAGAGGTTTTCAAAGGAAAGGGTGCTAAAGCATACATCAGAGTATGGAGAAGCGATGGAGGCTAAACTAAATAGACAAAAAGCACCATAATGGGAATGGGGAACTGGAGGAACTTGGAAAATTGGGCCTTCAAATGAGAGAGAGAAAAATCAGTGTGCTAGGGATACCAATGGATGCTGAAGGAAAAGGTAATACAGAATGGGAAAAGGTGACAGCAAGTCTACAGTAAATACTTTGGTTATGGTCTGGAAGGACACTGTCCTCTGCCAGAAAAGTGGCAGCATTTCAGGCTGTGCTACTGCTGGTTATTCTATCTATGGAAATTGTATTCCCACTGACGTGGTGACGGATAGAAAAAGTATAGAAGGAAATATGTGTGTTCTTATGGAATGCCAAAAGAGAGAGGTTGGCTAGAGCTGAACCGGTTCCAATCACTTATACCAGTTTATGTGCAATACCTAGCCCAGGTATATACTGATAGACAAGGAAACAATGAGTTGCTATAGTCAACATGACCAGCAGAAGTTTCAGCATAGCAGCAGCCTAACCAGCACAGCAAAGAACTATAAAGGATAGAGTTAAAGGAAGTAGCTGTGTAGATGTTCCTAGGGAGTTCTTCCTATATCATAATGGGCAGCATAGGAGAAAGCAAAAAGATGCTTATTTGAAAATGTAACAATTAAATGATGTAGTCTGCTGTGACTGGAGACTGGAGAAATGTTGTAAGTTTTAAAACTACAGAATAGCTGAGCATCTGAAAGCATCTCATATGCAATAAATCAGAATAATTTATTAGCTAGATTGCTGAATTATCATTTGGTTCTGTAAGTAAGCTATCACCTTGTTAGTTATCAGACAAATAAAGATAGTATCATGAGAATTTCATTTAAAATAATACAGTTTTCTGATTTATTCTGCCAGCTATGTTAGTTTTCTGATGTTTTTTGGTCTGGGTCCTTCTATCGATCACTGTAGTTTAATACATCACTTATAGTCTTAATTTTTTCATAAGAAAATTAAAGGGCAAAAAAGGCAAAAATAATGGGGCAAAAAACTGGTAAGGAATTCTTCACTATGGACTTGATACAGGAAACCTTTACCATCAAGTACAGGGAGTGAGGGTTACTGATTTAAATGAGACCATAGACAGCAGCAACCACTGGACAATTCATGCTAGTGAACTCTGGGGTAAGAGTTTACATATTTGAATGTTTAGCACTCAGTCCCCATGTTCAGATTGTATCACAGATCACAAAAAAGACAGAGTTTTGTTACCTGGTCTGGCCCTTTGCACCATTTACTATATACCCAGTGGGCCAGAAATGATCTGAAATTGATCATGAGAAAAATTCTCTTGTAGGAAGATATGTCAAGCTATGGATCTACTTCAGTATGGAGGGTCTGTTGGAAGTCAGGATGTCAGAGCACTAGTTTGCTATGCCTGTGCTCCACTGGTAATGGGTCACTAAGGATTCTAAATCCCTGGTACAAGATAGAGCTTTTAGGAAGCAGAGCTCAGACACAGGAGAAAAATCAATCCCAAACTTCCCTCTCCCTCTGTCTCCCCCCATTATAGAACAAGTTCAAGAGCTGATTTTCTAAGTTATGCTTTTCAAATACAGTTCAAACATATTTGAAAGGATTCCAACCCTAAATCTAAATTTACCCTGCCTAAGGCAAATTTAGAAAAGAGAAGATGGAAAGTCAAAATGAGAATTTTATCTGAAGTCTATTATTGCAAGATTTACTTGATAAAAATATATAATTGATGGATACAGTGGAAGTACTGTTGTGGCAAGAGCATCTTCCTCCATAGTTCCAGCCTTCCTGACTTGTCTTTCTGTACCTTTGTTTCACCACTTCTCCATTTTTGATCAAATTTAATTTTCAATTACTTTCCCTGCTTTTCTATGTTTAATTCCTTTCTCGTGTGACTGGTCTTAACAGCTAAATGCTATGTTGATTGCCTGTAATATGAGTTTAGTTCTCTTTTAGTTACACAAATCTTACATCGGTTTAGCTCTACTGACTTTAATAGGATTACTTCAGATTATTAAAATAAGACCATATGAAAAAAAGAACCAGGCCTTATTCTCCAGCATTTGTTCTTGTAATTTGTTTTATAAATTGTTTTTGTTATAACAGTTGCATTAATCTGTAACAGGCATAATCCTGTAACAAATGCTTCATTTAAAGCTCTCTGCATTATAGGTTTATAAAACTGTATTATAAGGTGATGGCCTGTGCTGGCAGAACAAATTGTCACTATGAAAATATCTTCCACCTAGCGGATTTCTGGAAAACTACCATTGCTGTGGATTTCTCTTGGAACCTGAACTTGCAGTTTTATCTACAGCATCACATACAGTGTGCTCTTAATTAATGAATGTTTGAAGCTGGCAGGTAAATTGTAAATATTAATTTAGCACTCTTATAGCTTCTGGATTTATCAAAACACTAATGCTAATTTTGTCACACTTTATACTAAACTCTCCTGTGATTTTTAATGGTGAACTGATTTCATTCCAGTTTTTCTTTTACATATTAAAAAGATATTATAGATTGGAATAACTAATATCATCATAACTATTTTGGTAAAAGCTCTCTATGTTAATTTATACTTAAAAATTATTTGCCATCAAAATTTTACATCATAGATGCTCATAGCATATTGTGGTCTAATGGAATCACAAAGATATATATCTGAGTATATTTTCTGCTACATATTAAACCCACTAGTTAGTTTAATGCAAAGTTGCTTAAGAATAGCTGAATAATGCAATATTATGCTGGTTAACTTTAAAATCCCATGTAGTGGAAGTGACTAGAAAGCAATTGAAAAGATGCCTGGACTGCAAATAATTTGTTTTAGTATGCTGTTTTTCCCATTGTGATTTCCATATAACCGTTTTGGTTCAGATAATTTAATGGAGCTGTGCCCATTGATACCAACTGATGATCTGTCCACTGATCCTTTCTGAGAAATTTTTAGGGAACATGAATACTAAGAAATTATTTTTAACCTCAAATAGACAGAAGTGAGTTTTGGTAATATACAGTTACTCTTATATACCATTCATATTGAGTACCAGGGGCATGTATTCATTGAAAAAGGGTTCTGATGAGTTGCACTGAGTGAAAAAGGTTTTATAGAAATCTCCCTTGCTAGCCATAGGCAAAATCTTCTTAACTATAAGCCAAAAGTCATGAATTCATAATGATAAACTTTTCCAAAACCTAATACTGGTAGAAAACCTAGTATTCCTAAGGTTTTCTGTAAGAACCCCTTCTATTTTTCTGCAATATTTGGTTCACTGAGAACCTGGAAATGAAGCTGATGATTAACAGAAGAAAAACTCACTTCACTGATATTTTTTAAATATCTAGGACAAGTGAAATTCAAAATGTAAAATTAAAAAACACCAACAATATAAACAGTGGCAAGCATCATGGATTTCTGAAATGCTTTATTATTAAGTGGTTGCTAGTAACATAACTAAAAAAATTATGCATTTGTCCTTACTACTTTGTTCTGTGTGCAGTTACTGCCATCCATGTACAGGGATGCAAAATGGTCATGTTGAGTTAGTGGCATTTCACATCCACTTTACACACATGAAAAGGACAAACAGAATGTAAAGCTATAGAAAAAACAGACGTGATTTTTGAGTTAACAGCATTTCTATAGACAAATGCTTATCCAATAAAATGACTTATGTAATTAATTTGCTATAGTTCTCATTCCAATTAAATACAGAAATGTTAATCTTTTAATATTGAAAATAATTGAACAGGTATTGGTAGCACAATTCTGAGGTATCTAGAGACTTATGTGTGTGTCTGATGCAAGGCCTAATTATGCACTACAGCAGTAAT